>NC_054406.1:18116022-18416022 GCF_017976425.1 Toxotes jaculatrix
ATCATCAAGAGGAACCACATGCATTAGCTAGTTCCCTTGATGCACTGCAGATTCCAATTATGCATCTAATTATAAGAGGAAAGTGGTTTTCCTTCTATAAATAATTGGGTTACATAATGTACTATAAGCTTGGAAGGTGATTAAAGCTGGGGCCAACACTTAAGCAACAGGAGCCTCACTGATGCACAATTGTTTAATGGTGAAATGCTGCAGGGTATTTAAGCATTCTAAAAACATCAACAAATCAGCCAACATTCATTTTTGGCCGCGCATATGATCCCATGTAAAAACGAGGCTTGCCGTTTGACACAAAACAAGATGCAATGTGTTAACAACTAGGTTTTAGATGAGCTGGTTGGCGGATTTCCTTACCTTTGGACAGACCCAGGCTAGCTGTTTCTCTGATTCCAATATTTGTGCTAAGCTAAGCTACCTGGCTGCTGGCGGTATTTTTGTTCTTGTACAGAAATGAGAGCAGTCAATCTTCTCACCCAATTCTCAACAAAATATCAAAAAAGTGCATTCAACAAAATGTCTATTACTTTAAATTTTGTTCTTAAAGGGCAGCAGATAAGTTCGGAGGATGACACTGATTTTAATATTTGAGAGCTTTAGAAAAACATTGTCAATTCATTGTCGGATATTCTTTTATGTAAAAAACCTGTAACAAACATTTTTATTGAGTATCCCCCCAGATTAGTCTCTTAATGAACTGTGACCAATATACAGTATGTTCTACAGTTGAAAAATAAACTTGTCAGTTCTCTGTGGACAAACTACGTAAAGGTATCAAGGTTTCTAAACTACAGGAAAATTAACTTTGGCATTTCTGTCCTGGCATTTTAATGTACTGCTAATGAACACAACAATTCAGGTAACAAACACAATGATTCACCTGTATAATAAAATGATGTCCAGGAAAGACGACAATCTACAGGCGCAAAAAGAAAAAAAAAAGAACAAATCTCTTGTACTTGTTAGCAGCAATTAAGGTGGCATTTATTGCAGGCTCTACTGTGTTGGTTATATATCATAATGAAGAGGGGTTGATTTATTTTTGTCCCCCCACAACAAATGGAATAATATTTGAGGTAGGGTAATAAACTCATCAGGATCAGATGTCTGCCATGAGACAACAATCCAAACCCAACAAAGTAAATCTGTCCAGTGGGATATCCTGCCAGCTACTGAAAGCTAAACTGTCAGCTCCACCAGCTCATCAATCTTGTATTCCTTCAGCGGCTCATAATAAACGCTGCCCCAAGGTTATTGACCATTTAGAACATGTTAGCCAGTTGACAACCATCTGAGGTGAATATTGCCACAGCAAATATGCAGCCTCCCATCCACTGACTTATTAGCAGCTTGTCCTTGGGGAGAAAACTGGGATTAATGCAGAGGGATGTTCTCTTGGGGCTAGAACCAGGATCATTACTGGCATCAAGCCAGGCTCATTAAAGCCTTGTTGGCTGTTGGATAGCCACTGAGAGTCTCAGTAAAGGCAAAAGATAAGAGCACCAGAGGCTAGACACGTTAGGTCAGTGCTGGTCGTCGTCCATTTCCATTTGCTGAATCAATTTTGAATCGGAATGACCCCACAGGGCACCGACAAATGACTGGGTGGAATACATGTAAGCAAACAGGGTTTTTTTGTTTTTTCCAATGTCTGTCAGAAACACACAAGTTAACATCTCAACAAAAATTCATTTTTTACACTAAACTGTTTATTTTGTGCATTTTCCCCTTCACTATCTCCCGAGAGCGCTAACAGTAACAATTTATTGGGCCTTGTCATATATATATAGATATAAAGAGAACTGGACATATAGAAGGGGCAGAGGGGTATAGGCTGGCCTTCACACAGCAGAACGGCCTGCAGAAAACGGGTATAACCAGACTCAACTATGGTTATTCCTTGCTGATTCCATGTACTTAAAAATAAAAATCAGTGTGAACATATAATGTTTGTTTTGATGTGTGGTTATTTGGTCAAAATTGTAATACGCAAAAAGAAGAAATTAAAGTTTTATTTTTCTGCAGGAGTAATGCCCCCTACATTCGTGTTTGACTGACAGCGTTGTTATTATTGGGTACCAGAGTGGTGTAATATCTGTGTCTGCAGAAAATAAACATAGGTCATCGTCTGTTGTCTACAATGCTTCTTCTTGCAGTGTTTGTTCTCAGATTTCCGTCAACTTCCGCCACTAGAAACACCATCATAGAGGCCTGACACTTAGAAGCAGTTTGCATGACAATTACAAAAACCGCCCAAAATCTGCCCAGCAGCACCAGTATCATCATAATTTGCATTTGTTTACTCAAAAAGTATGGAGAACTTGCCCTGCAGCTTCAACAAATCAAGTTTAAATAGGTAAGAGCACTACTTTGACATGGAGCACTCTGAGTTAACACGCCTGTAAGCTGAATTTTCATTTGTCCAACATCTTTTCTCAACCAACAGCAGAAAAGCTTATGTATAAGCACAAAATAGATCAATATAAGAGGTAAACACTTCAGTGTTCTGTTTATGAATCAAAGCAGTTCTTGTCTCCTACTGAAAAGTACCCAGGAGGCACTGTACCATACATGGTCATGTCTGCTTCTGATCACTACATTTTAAAAACCATTCAACAGATCACCTTGTCAGGAGCGGCCTCACAGCCTTAGCAGAAATGGAAGCATTAACAATCCCTTCAAACAGTGGAGTAAACTTTCCACAGCATCCTTTCCCTGGCTGTAATCAAAGGCCAAGCAAAGAGCACACCATGAAACTTTTCAAAGCACAGCACGGCACCATCTCCAAGCCAGTTTAGAGTCAGGCTATTGGTTTCATCAGTGCAAACCGCAAGTAGAGTTTAGCACGAGTGTGATTTTAGGACACAGACTTTATTTTTGACTAAATGCCTCAGTTGCTACACTGTTGTGTCTACATTTGTGGTCTACTGTGATGATTTATGTGTTTGGAGAAAGATGAAGAAGATGACAGAGAAGCAAACAAGCTTGAAAGTTTTTTTGTGCCCTCAAAATGGTGTTGATTGTTTGATCACATGCCAATTACACACAAAAAAACTGAATATAATGTGACAAATCAAAACATAGCAAAACTACATAGATTTTGCTTCAAAGGTCTGGACATAGATATTTTAGTGTCAGACTCAAATCCAGCCTGAGGTGTTTCACTGAAAGACTGATGTGCAGCAGAAGAAGCCGACGGTCAAGTCATTTTAAATGAAAGGCGGCAATTAGGAAAAGCTGTTACTGTGGGAGCAGTGAACTGCTGCTGCCCTGAGCAATGAGCTTCGGCTGAGATGAAGCCAGCGGGAAGAAAATTAGTGGCTAAACAGGGTTTTGTTTAAGTTCCTGCTGTGCTGAACATCTCTTACACCTTGGCAAGTTGGAGCTTTACAGACTGATGTTTGCAGTTTGATCCTGATTTATTGCCACAAACATGTCAGAAATGAAATGTGATGAAAAAAGGAGGCTGAACAGAAGAAAGAGTAATCTTAAAAAGCAAAACCTATGATGAAATGTACTATCATTTTCATCAACACATAAAATCTAAAAGATAACTTGAAAGAGATGGACCAACACTCAGCATGCATCCTCAGAATCACATGTGTCCTACAGATCACCATCTCTGCTGTCCAAAACATTTCCACTGAAGAAGACCAATTCCTCTAACAAGCACCGTCTTGTATTTCAGTAATGTAATGAATTTGTCACGTTCGTCTTTGGAGGGAAACGTGTGACATGTAAATTCATCTGCAGTCCCTCTGAAAATCTGTCAAGAAGCAGCAACTAAACAGCTGAGACAAACAGGTATACCAGCATGGTGACATTTATAATAAGGTAAGCTAACAATTAACACGATCACATTAATGTTAATGTTACTGTTGCCAGGCAACACTTGGAAGTTACCCAGTACAGCCACAAGCCACCTGTGGGAATCTTTAGCTGGGGTTCAGGGCCTCGCTCAAGGGCACCTCTGTATTCTCACTTGGGCTTTTGCACAATGTATAAAATGCCTGGTTGAAAGTGTGGTTAAGAAACACAAACAGCAGGAGCAGACTTTTCTACTCCGTAATCTGTGACTATTCAACTGCATACAGGTAACACCACAAAAGATGTTCCCTCTCAGGGAAGCAGAGGATAAACTTTTTGAAGAGCACAGGTTCATTTAAGGTACATCAGTGTCTCAGCACATTAACATATCTCAAATCTTACAGCAGAATAGGTGGGGCAGGAGCCCACAGTGAGAGCTCAACATATTTCCGTGCAGCCAGTCAATCAGCGCTCATTGTCCTGGCCGATTTCTGTTTGTGCTGGGTTATTGCAAGGAGCTTATGTCTTCACCAAACTCAGGGCTGCACAGGGGCAATTTTATATAGCAAAATTCTCACTGAAAGGGGATTATAAAAGCTTTATCCCCTGCCAAAATTACTAACTTCATCTGTGAAAGGTAGTCAGAGGTGGTAGTGGGGCAGACACGTGATTGTTGCATGGAGAAAGACTCTTGACAGGTCATTTGATGTAGGCACAGACGCAGATAGGGGTTTTGCAATTGTGGAAAAAAGCTCACTTGTGGTCCAGGAGAAAAGGAAATGAATGCAAATGTATAAGAAGAGAGGTAGGCATGAAGGCATGATGCTTAAATCAAGCCACAAAAGATTTGTTAGGTAAGAAGTAAGAAGCAGTGAGACCATCAGTCAGCAGCACAAAGACCTCAGACGCCACTGTGATCATAACTGTATTCACCTGAGTTGCTCGTTAGCTCATGGTCACATCAAAGACCCCGAATGACATCCAGGTACTGAGTCAAGGGCGAGTCCCATTCTGATGGGAAAAGTTGCAACAAGAATTCACATCTTCCCTCCACCTCTACACCTACTCCTACATGAAGGAAAGCTGAAACACTCAAATGTAGAGAATACAGCAATCTTTTGAGAACACGAATTCTTAAGAGGCTCTGCAAACAGGAAGATGTTGGCTTCTTTTCACCATCATCTCAGAGAGAAATGCTACACTGCAGCGGAGGTTAGTCGAGGGTGGTTACATAAGGCTGAACTGAAAACATTACTTTGGAAGAGAACAACATCAAACATGAAATACTTCAGAGAATTCATTCAGAGACTCCAGGTTTCAGAGAGTTTTCTATCACTGATGCACTTTTTTTCTGAATCTGTACGGTTCAGAAAAATAAAATAATACCTATATGACTTCTAGTGGAATGGATGATAACTGTTTGAGCAAGAGGCAAAAATGGTCATCTTGCCTCAGTCAGATGACTTGAGATATTTCTGTCAGGCTGCAACGGGCTGTGTGCGAATGGAAAACGGAGCAGAGGGAATATTCATAGCGCTCCAGGTTTAGGGACAGACGATGGAGTCTGGTCTGGATGATGGAGTGGCTTGTCTCAGAGCTGTAATGTGCCGCTTGTGTCGGCATAATGGGTGACTGAACCTGACCCTGCAGCATTGGTCTGATATCTTGTGAACCCACTGCTTTGCAAACTGTGAAACTCTGTGTGAATCTATGTGAATATCTTCAGCACCACGGACAGCAACATTCACTCAAAGCCACAGGCCGATGATTTCAATTTTACTGTTGCATTTTGGGAAGAAAA
Source organism: Toxotes jaculatrix (assembly GCF_017976425.1). Taxonomy (NCBI): domain Eukaryota; kingdom Metazoa; phylum Chordata; class Actinopteri; family Toxotidae; genus Toxotes; species Toxotes jaculatrix. The sequence continues at coordinate 18,121,646 of NC_054406.1, forward strand.
GACAACCCTCCAAAATGTTTAAGTTTACAGTTTCTTATTTAAACAATAAGTTCAATGTGGAAGTGGAAGGATTGTTTGTCATTTTGTCAAAAAAAAAACAGACTATTAATTTCAGGACTAAATTACTGTGGTCATTTTCATTTAAACAGTCCCCATTTTTTTGATCAGCTGCATGCACGTGAGTCAATGTAAGGGCTTATGGAACAAGGATATGATGTTTCCAAGTACAAACACACAGCTGGAATCTTATCATTGGATTTTTAAAAGCGCTCTACGCAACTCAAAGTTTAACTTCTGTCAAAACCCGAGTATTAGAAGTGTTCTCAGCATACTGAAAAAAACTATATTTGACATTTCTTTATCAGGCACGGTACAGTCCAAATAACATGACATGACCGCATCATAACCCCTAGTACTTATCTGCTATGCTCGCCCTATGTTTAATCTCCATGGACCACGTGCCAAACGAATGCAATTACTGCCCTAGCATTTCTACATACCACACTCTTCACATCTTATCATGGGCTCTTCAGCTGATACTGTCTGTGAAATGTCAAGTTGACAAACAGCATTTGTATCAGGCCGGAGCAGCTTGGTCAGCTGAGTGGGGAGCCTCGCGCCACAGTTAAAGTAAACTTGGGACTTTGTTGCAAAGAGAGAAATTAAATGAAGTTTTCAAATCAACAGAAACCTCACCATCAGCTGAGTCAAATCCTTCGAACCATGCGTCCCTTTATATCTGTGGAAGCTCTGCTGGGACTGGCTGCGATTCTTCACACTAAAGCTGTAATTACTGGTCTGTAAGTCTGTTGCCGCAGAGCAATAACGGCTTTCATATACTGCACACTGGATTTGTCTACTCTTTGGTACTTATTAGCCATGGCAGGTTACAACGCAGGGTCCTATGGGTCCGGCAGCAGGGGATTCGGCTAAAGCACTGTCCTGGGACACAATCTGGCTGGATGAAAAAATGCCTGTTTGCAAAGACACACAATTTTTAATCAGCGAATAATAGCGGTATGTGATTCTATAGCTAGAGCTATCATCATAATATGATCAAAATAAATCCCTAAGAAGCTTCTATATTCTGCAGACTCATGCAGAAAGTTCTTCTCCACGGTAACTCCTGAGGATTTTATCTCACCAAGGACGTAAGAGATCAATACCTGGAGGCGGAGGGAGAGCTGGGATCACTGTGATTGATCTCCTATGATCCCAGGCTTAATGAGGGATGTCTCTGAGGGCCCCTATGGTGTCACAAGTGTCACACCAACACTTCCCTGTGTCTAAATCTTCACCTGACTCGGTCTAATAATCATTCGCTGTTCATTGACTCGTGGAGCCTGAACTCATCAGGATTTCATTTAACTCTGACTGGGTGTGCCGGAACAGTTGAAAGGTGTTGATAAACCCACTGTTCTACAGAAATAAGGGCACTTAAAATGCTAATTCCTCAGGAATTCAAATCCAGCCGATATTATATTCACATTCAAATATATAAAGCAAATCGACTTGTGTTTTAACCCCTAACAATGCATGTTTAAAGAGTGAAATGGAGCTTGAACTGGATATTATATTGCCGTGCAGATGACAAAAATTAAAATCTTGTGTGTTTTAGATATTTAAAGACCCTGACACCAAGTATAATGAACATGGAGTACTGCCTTGATGCTGTATAGTCAAAGAATGCAGACTCAGCCAAGCCAATTCATACTCCTTGATGAATAATGGTGGATAGTGCCTGGAGTTATGAAAACGTTATAAAGCAAGATGGAGAGAGCAGACAACCTTAGACAACTCCTTAGACTACACATGGTTAAGCCACTATAGCTGCCATTATGATGTAAACTGAACAACAGAGTGATTTTTTATACTCTCCAGGCTAGCATTCAGTGCTAGCTGAAATCACACTGTGCTTTACGTTGCTTTTGTAAAGCAGAATGTCCTTAATGTAATGACCTGCCCACTCCAAGAAATACCAGTGAGTTTCAAAAGGACCTTCACAATAATTTTAAATAAACAATGGGTCAAATGACTGTGAACCCTATTCACTGAGGTGAATGGGCTTCCTTGCTATGATTAACACATACTATAGAATTACTGCCTTTATCTGGAGTTTCTCTGAACTCTATGGAGCATTTTAGTGTCTTTCTGCTTAACATATTGGTTTTACAGCTCCCAAATGTTAAAGTTTTATTTCCCTCAGGGCTTGATGGAGACCAAAACGGATCAAAAAGAAGAGTGAATACTGAACTTACTTTCATCAGGTGACCAGAAACACGACTCCAAATACACTGTCTATACTCTAGTTTCAGTGTCAGTCCTTGCATATCAGCACACGGGCTTGCTTCCACACACCCTGTGGTACTCGTGTGTTAAATTCAAGTACAGAGGGAGAAGTCTCTCATTAAAGAAGCTATCGCCCATAACGCAATACGCCCACAAGGCAGTTATCTTTGAAGTAAGGGATAAGACTCATCATACAGTACACCACGTGAACCAATACTGTGAATGTATCTGAGGGTGACATTTTTGGTTTAACTGGGAAGAGAGTTTCAGCTGTTGATCCTGCATGGTTCACTACTAGAAGGAGTGCTCTTTAAATGTTCATTAAGCAGTACTTTCTACTGTACGGTAACACTTCATCAACCTTCTACAATCACCACAGTCTGCAGCTATCAGCTGTTTTCTGTTAATTATTTTGGTTTGCTAAAAGCAGGGTACATAGGGCAACTTTTCCTGACTAATAACAGCGTATCGAGGATTGGCAGTCCACATGGATATCACACTCCATACGGTAATGATGCAACCAACAAGGGAACAGCAAATTCAAAGAAAGGTCATGCAGCTGGTACACTGCCGTGATTCTTCGCTGGGCAACTCTGCACATGTTGCTTCAGGTAAACTGACACATACCACCATGTAACCATTGGTGACATTTAAATGTGAGGCTGTCTACCTGACTCAGATGTGTACCTTGCTCCTGCCAATTAAGACTGGTTCTTTTTTTTTTTGCCCTGAAGATCTAGAGTGTTTAAGAATGTCACAGACTGCCCTTTAGCGAAGGCAGTCCGAGGAGGATGACATTTGAAATACAGTGTATCTACAAAGGACCCTTCCTTCGACTTAATTTCTTTACCTTTCTACAGTACAAAAGATGCTGGACAAGGATTTAGTCCTGCTTGCAAGAAGGAAGTAATCCGCCTTCCATATTATGATAGCCTAACAGAAATTCCTGAGCCTTGGTGGTGTCATGTCATCATCTTCCACTTATCTGGGTCTGGGCGACTGCCGCCCAGTCAACAGTGCACCGAAGTCCTATGGCACCTCCCATGGGTGGTGAGCCCATGGGAGGTGGCACCGTCCAAAGTGGGGCTCAAACCCACGACCCCAAGAGATTGAGTCTCGTGCTCTACCAACTGAGCTAACCGGGCGGCAGCCTTGATGGTGTTAAATCAAAAATCAAGACTTTGCCCTGTAGCTGCCCCTGAAGACATACCCACTAATCTTTATTCATCTGCACTGGAAATACACATGAAAATGTGCTCTGTGCTAATGGCTCAGTGTTGATTCATCACGTTTTTACGTTATTACCTTGAACACTATTTGTCCTGTATTTTAAACATCACTAAATGACAAAGAATAGTTTGCAACTTGTATTTATTGAAAGAACCTGGGTTCAGTTATTTTTAAGTTATTTATCAACAAAAATCATTCTTTCTCTCCCTGACTGTGCTTATTGTTTGCATGCATGGATATCACGTATTGCATTCAGACTGGGTCTTACAAACGTAGATGAATGCATAAATTTTTCACTCTAAAATGAGCATCTGAAAATAAGCCTGACATTTTCATTTTTAATATATTATTACAACAAAAGTATTTTCCAAGTCTCCATAATGAATGAAATGAGTCCTGCCTGAACCAATGGAGGGGTCAGTGACTTCCAATGCAACAAAAAACAACCAGATGGTGCAAAAACATCATCAAATCCTCCCTGCTCGTCGGTGAACTTCCCTCAGCTTTATGCTCAAGCCATCTAAATGTCACATTTACACAACAAGTGCTGCTGGTGTTTTGGGAACAATACTCGGTGTGAGAACTGAACACCTCATTAGCCAACTCGATTTTCAACTATGATAGTGCTACATTAGCAAGAGGCTGGCCTTTAATTAATACTGATAATTAATGTTAGGGCCGTACTAAAATGACAATGTTTTATTGCACAGTTGTACTGATTGATACTAATTATTATTAAAAGCACAGTCCGTCAGCATTAAAGGGTTAGGCCTCTGGGGTTCAAAGGTGTGATAAATGAGAATGAATGTACTTTGTACAGTAGTTCTGGCACCTTTCTGCTGTACTGAGAGTGAGGATATATAGTAGATAGATCTTGTCTCTGTAGCAGTTCAAAGAAGATGAATAATCGTCACATTAGCGACATCAACTCTGAGCTTGTTCATGGTCGTCTTCATAAGAGGTCAGCCCTTACATAGTTAGGAGACATATTTTCCATGTTTTCATAATTAAACAACACATTTTATATGCGGGGACAAATAAAATCGAGATCCATTTTTCTAAGAGAAATACAATTTCTGCCCTTCTCTGTTGAAAAGCTCTAACACGTTAAATTTAATCCTGTGGTCAACAATGACCCAAAAGCCATCTATTTCCAAAGTTCACAACATATTGCTAACATTTTCATTTATTCAAATAATCATGAAAAATATGTTTTTCAAAAAAGCACATTCTCTCTTTTTCAAATACCCCACATTATTCAAGAAAGGGGACAGAGAAAACCTTTTACAGTCTAACCTCCCCGGCTGACACAATCACACAAAAAGCCTGACTCAACCACTGACATAATGTACCATTTCCAGATTAATAATAGAAACAGTTTCCAGTTTGCTTCCTGCTGCAGTCGTCACGATGTCTAATAGGCACAAACACAGACCTGAACTTTGAAAATATATCCTGTTTTTGCCATAGTTGCAGTATATGAAGGACAAATTCAGCGGACAAATTCAACCAGGAACAATTACCTTTAGGATGAGGGTTTCATCTTCCATTAATTATTATAATCACAGAAATAACCAACGCTACACAGCAATATAAGAACAATTATGTTTTTTTTTTTTATTTCCATGTTTTCTACATGGATCATCAGCTAATGCAGAAGATTCACATTTTAGGATGAAGGTCAAAAGAAGGCTGCACCTTTAACCAAGTCATTGAGCAAACATTTGCTTAGTTAACAATGGTCACGGCTTGAAATGAGAAGCCTGCTTTTATCTACCTCTGAATTCTGAGTGGTAAATCTGCCCCCCTTTCGTTATAAACTGCACACGTGCCATGCGAGAACAGAAACCTTGACAGGTGCAAGAGAAACTAAGGGAGGCAGGGCTCAGCCAACAGTCTATCCTCAATCCTTGAAGCCAGTATGTGCTGAATGTCAGAATTTCCAAATCTGGCGTCCCCAGTGGTAGAACCAAAAAAAAAAAAAAGGCGGTGACAAACGCTGCTCACCTCTACCCAAATACATCCAGGCTTCAGTATTAGGAAAATATGATTCCTAGGTTTGTAAATTAAAATGTTAAAATCAATAAATAATGTTTTAGCTAAAGTACAATAAAAAAGACTGTTTTAGACATTATTTTATTAGACATTGCCTTGAAAGCTCGGAGATGTGATTATAAAACATAAAGTGAAATGTTACATAGCTGTTGGCTTTGCCAGCAGCTAATTCTTATAGGATATGTGATGCAGCCCTGCATCATCTTCAAGCACATAGGTGTAGGAGAAAAAAGGGAGGGAAAAAAGTCTATTTCCAAAAAGGCATGGCAAAGCAGTTCTCAGACTGAGCCGTCGCCTGCAGCTACAGATTTACTTAACTTCAGAATTCAGCTGAGTTAATAACCAGGCTGAGTGCTTAGCATCCCAGTAACAGAAGTCAGTTTGTCATTTAAAGCATGACCAATCACACTGACATCCAGATCATTAAATTTAACTTAAAGTCCCATTTCCTTGCAGGATATATAACCGGTCTTAGATCTAAAAGTTTAAGGAGACAAAGCTCCTTCATCATAAAGAACTAGAATGTCATTTGTTGCTGTGCATTTTTAAATACACTCCACATTATTAATGATATTAATGATCTTCATTATACCTTATCTACAAATAGGACAAATATATCACTCACTCCCCTGCACACTAGTGTCAGTCGATGCGACTGACACTAGTTCAGCCACCTCACGCCACACTCCTGTACATGTGACTCATGTTATACCTAAAAAAAATAAAGTGGCTGAGTGATAACCAGTGCAGCTTTCCAGTGAGATATTATATCGTATTACATGAAAAAGGGACAAAATAATTACCACTAGCCCATATGTGACCTCACGTCATGTCCCATGTGAACAAGGCACAAAGCCTTTTCTTTAGAATAATCACCTGCTGAGAGGCTCTTGACAGATCTCAAGGATCCGCTTTGCACATTTTCCCCCGCTGAAGCATTAGCAGAATTCAGCCTCCATTAAAGAGTATTATCCAAGCAGGAGGTGCAGATCTCTTAGACATTAGTAATCACTTCACCTGCTTTGCAAGGATGGCAAAGAAAATGCAGAAAGTACGCTGACATGATATCAGAATATATGACAGGCTGGAAAAGTAAGGAAGATGCTGCACTAAAGGACGCGTTGCTCTGATGTTTTCAAAGATGTCTATAAATGTACATTATTTCTGTCAGTCAATAAAACTGGCCGAATGCTGTCTCCCGGGGCTGCATAATAAAACCACACAAACCGACAGCTAACTTTGGCCAACGCACAATCAGGTTTCACACTGATTGTGGTGTTCCTCATGGAAGGACTCTGGGACCTGTTCTTATTTTTTTTATATATTCTCCATATGATGTCAAATATCACTGTTATGCAGGTGATACACAGTTGGAGATTTCTATTTCACCAGAGAACTGCTGCTCCTTTCAGACTCTGCTCTACATTTTATTTGCCATATTAACAAGATCACAAAGACATCTTCTTTTTTTTGATGCTAGGAACATGAGACAAAATGAGACCATTTTTAAGTCTGAGCAATACAGAAATGAAGAGAAATACTTCAATTACAAGTTACTCAGATTACAGCAGCAACAATTAAGCAACAATTAATTCAGAATGCTGGAGCCAGGACTTTGGCTAGTACAAAGAAAAAAAGGGATCACATTACACTGCTGCTCACGACCCTGCGCTGGCTACCTGTACCTGATTTTAAGGTCTTTTTTCTTGTTTATCTTCCACTATCAGCAACTGTCTTTCATTTTATGTTCCAATAAGAACTTTTACATCTTTCTTTTAGAAGTTCTAGCGACAGATCTGGTGAATCTGCTTCCTGTTTTAATGCCACTAAAGCAAACTCCCTTGATACTTTTTAAGAAGAAATTAAAGACCTATCTTTTTGATGAGGCTTTTAATTTGGGGTTATCCAACTTTGTCAGCTCTCAAATCTTAATCTATAGCTTTTGCATTAATTTTTAAGTTGAATTTATTGGTACTTTTTATGTTTTATCATATTGTTGTATCGGATGTTTTATTCAGGGTTACCGTTTATTTTCATTTTTGGCTTTAATCGTGTTTTGTGAATGGCTTTGGCTTGCACCTTTGCACGAAAGGAGTAATATAACAAGTTATTATTATTATGTAGCTGTTGACCAATAAATGCCTTCCAGTAGTTTCTTAGTGACGTAAATAAGACTTTCAATGTGGATTAAGTAAAATCTAAGTGCTGAGTTTGTAAATAAATACTTCATTACAGCTCCATCAGCACTGCAAAAGGGGCAAGATCACAAATCTCTTATCAGATAAAGATAAGAATAGGAAAGTTGGAAGTCCAAAACAACAAAGGCTTATTATGCAGGAGCTTTGAAACTACCAAAAGCTAAACACAGCAAGTCTGTTCTGAAAATGAAGTTGTTTATGGTGACAACAACAAAGATTCCTTGATTGTGGGGAGCGGCACAGTTTGGTAATAATGTCTTGTCTCAAACTGTGAGGTAGCAATGGAAAAATAACTGACTCACTGCTGAGACGAGAGTATTCAAACACCTTGATTACTGTATAATATGAAGTCTTTGGTTTTTTGCCTGTCCTTAACTTTTTTTTTTTTTTTTTACAGTACACCATATAAATTATTTCCAAGCCTCTCAGGACATTTTTATTCCTCCTCTTTGTGATCTTTCTTGGAATTGCAAATTAATAGAAGGATGAGTCAACAGTAGCGTTTCCTCCTTCCTTACCTCTTTGTCCATGCTCTCTAGATCCTCCTTGCAAAGTGTGTATAGAGGCATCGTTTCTGACATGCTCGGCTGTCGTTTCCGACGAGACGGTCCCGGCTGCTCGTCGTCTTGGCTGGACCCTGCCCCGTCATCCTGCTGACTCTTTGAGGTTCCCCTGTGGCAAAATAACAGACAAATAACTTAAAACACTACGAAGGCAAGCTGCTTCATTGCAACCGAACAGAGGGACTGACAAGATAGCTGAAGATATCAGGTATTTCTGTGACCTGAGCAGTGACATCTATTATATTAGTTGTTTTTACAATCATATCACAATCTGGCTGAAATCGTAAGGAGGCCATTTTTTTGCCTCTTAATCATCCATATCAATTAATGAACTGAATTAATTAAACTGACAAGTCTGTCATCGGCTGAGTCAACCAAGAAATCCACTTACATCACTGAAAATGAATATTTATTTATGTTTTGTTATAAGAAGTAAGAGATAGTTACTTTGTTTTGGGGATTTTTGCTGGTTTGTTTGTCCCGCTTTCCAATGCATTGTTTTTCAAAGCACTCTTCACAGAAACTGTAAGGAAACTGCATTCATTTGCAAACACTGTACAGAATCAGCACTTTTTTTTCACCGCACAGACAATTTGCAGAGAGCAGGGTGGAAGAGTGAAGGCTGACCTGGAGACCAATGATAGGAGCTGCAAAGGCTTTATCTCTGTAACAAAAACCCATTAGATGCAAATCTTATGCAAGAGGGAAAAGGATGTTGCTTCCTCTTGGCAGTGCTTAATTGAACAGATCTTCTTTGATGATTAAATCCAAGTTTATGCAACTCCCTTAAACCTCCACACTGCCTCTAATCCATGAATAAAGTGGGACAATTTCATGCTCATTTCATGCTGTGAGTATTAATTGCAGTGTATCATCACTGATATATTCAATTCAAAACATTTAAGCCAGCGTGACTGTCCAGTAAAGAGATGTGAAGAAGGAGTTTATAAACACACACAGAGAGGACACACTCTTCATTAGCATTTGTGACTGACACATGAACGACAAATCAAATGGAAAAACACGAAGGTGACTTTGACGAACTGTGAGGCTTTTCTTGCACCTGCCACATTATTCTTATCAAACTGAGGTTGGAAATTAAATTAGGACATGACTACAAAATCAAATATTTATATGACTGGAAGAGTATAAAACATTTTTAAGATGAGTATTTTACACTGTTGAAGAGAAACCTTCTCCCCTAGCAGTGTAATGCAGCCTGGATTTTATTGTGCTTTTATTTAAGACCTAACGAGGAGATGAAAAGATGTGAAACACGGGCTCTGAGGCTCGTCTGGGAGCAACGCACTCACATTCAGAGGCTGACAGGTTTCCCCAGCCACCAAACGCTATAAAGGATGCATACAGTAAAAGGTTTGTTGGGGTTTTTTTTTTTATTGGTCCTCAGTTGTTAGCTGAAGACACCGCATGTCTCCACTGGGGGTAATTCATATAGTTCAGTAGCAACATACCTAAAGTGGGAGGGATGGAAATGTGGCCCAGATGACATGAATGAATGTGTTACGAGTTACTCTGCAGTCAGTGCTAAACAGAGAAACATCAGTAGCATAACACCCACTTTTATACACAAATACTTTCAGACTCCTTGGTCGTGTCGGTCTCAGCCCCAAGTTCATCTGTCCCCAGTCAAGATGTAAATGTTCAAAAACCGCTCACAAGTATAGTTTCAGTGATTTTCCTAAACAGCGTGAACTGTAGTTTTTAGCAAAGGGAGTAAAAACTGTATTCACTGGAGAGTATGTTCAACAGTGGATTAATACACAGTTATAATGAAGAACGGATGTGGGATTATCTGAAAATAAGCAGCAGTGGCTGTTATGGTTTGATGATTTGGGAAATTTTTATTAATATCATTTAATAGGTTTACATTTTTCAAAAAGGAGACTCGGAACCTGAAAATGGGCAACAAACAGAAAACCTATTTACACAAATCCAGCCCCATTTGAGTTAGTCTCATTCACTGCGTATGTGTATCACACAAATCTGACTCAGTTCTTGAGCAGTACCTGAGAGAAGACTGCTCCCTGTGATCAGAGAGCAACAAAGACCCTGATGCCTGGAGGTAGGGCGGTGGCCGTGACACCTGAGGGCCCCTGCGGATCAGCTTCCCCGTGACGGGGTCGTAGGTCCGAATCTCGAGGGCTGGAGGTGAAGGTCTGTGGTGGATGGGAGCTGCATGGAAAACAGGCTTCTGCAGGGAGCCCTGGTTGTCAGGGAAAGTTGCTGGACTGTTGCTCCTTTTAACAGACAAGAAAAACAGATCTCAGAGAGAGAATTGGAAAGGATTATCTGTAGTATTTTTTTAAGTTATAAGTTAACATCTACTAGGTCTGGTGGGGCCTGTAAGACCACGGCTCACTAGACAGCTCCTTTACCTTGGCGTCTTGGAGTAGTCCTCCTTCAGTGGGTACAGCTGCTCCTCCACCCGCTCCCAGCGCTCCAGACAGCTCCACAGCCAGTCGGGGTTGACAACATGAAGGTGCTTGCAGCCCTGTGCCTGACGAACCTTCTCGGTGCCTGGGTGACAGGAGTGAATGAGGGAAAGGTTTTGACCTTACAAACAAAAGCTATTACCAATTACACACTCTCTGGGTCTGTTGAATAATTCAGATCAATGCTCAGATTTTCTTTCCTGGAAGAGAAAAGAGGTCTAATAATCGCCTGGTCAATATTATTAGAAAGATAGCGAGGAGGATTTGTCTTTTGGAGCCAGCGTCCTTTCACTCTTCTGCCAGCACAACAGTTCTCTAAGAAATCCAAAAGGCGGTGCTTTGTTTGGGTGAAATCCACAGAGAGATGCGTTTCTGCTTGAATAACACTTATTGATGTTTGACACAAAGACACCAAAATAAATCTTTGAGTGCAGAGGCTCATTTACCCTGGGTCATTTTAGCCATGCATGGCCCACAATCAAATGCTTGTTCAGATATTGACTACTGCTGTTTGGACACATTTTCAATTCAGCTGGTGTAGTATGCAGAGTGGCTGTTTGCCATAAACTGGACAAACTGGATATTCAGTGTTTTTCCATCAACTTAAGCAGCAAAACATAACATGTGCATCATGCTAATTATTCATTATTCCATTATGATTTAAATGTGCTGAAAGAAAAAAAAACATTATATACTCTAAGAGTCAGTAATGCTAACAGCTCTGTATAGTTTATTTATTAGTTTATATATATTTAGCAGGTACAATGCTGAAGATGTTCACCAAACATTTTCTAATTAGCATTATAGTCAAGGTGCAGCTGAGGCTGCTGGGAATGTTATTAGTTTGTGGTCATAACACCAAAGACTTGACTTGGTTAAATTTTGATTTGCCAGTGACGCTCTGTGAAAAGTCATGGGATCACCAAACACACTAGGATTCATCCCCTGCGCACCATTAATAATGTCCAAAATCTTATGCCAGTTCTCTTTAACAGATCCATGGAGTTAAAGATGAAGAGGACCTGGTTGTTAAACACTATAATTAATCAATTACCTTTGTGAGATGCAAGTGATGAATATCTTAATCTATCAATTTTGCTTTTCTGGCAAGAAAACAGACATTTTCTTTTTCCGGTCAAAGCAACCTCCTGCTCATATTGCCCTTATTCCATCTCTCGCTGATTTTTCGCTCCTGATGTATGAGGTGAGTGATTGCCGAGTGCAGCTCTCAGCGGGGCCGGCTCCCAAGGCAACGGTGCCACTTCCTGTGCTTGTTTTCAGAAGCTAATCTGGATTCTTAGCAATACAGTCATCATTTCCAGAGCCATGGAGAAGAGCCCTGTGATGTATTGTTTGTATCTTGTGAACTACCAGAAAATGCATAAGGACATTATGCATGTTTCTGCAGATGGCAGCAACAGCTGATGACAGTTATGTGCTTAGGGAGCTTGATAAATAACTGGCCTGACCAACACCACAGCAAAACAGGACATTTTGCAGCCAACATGTTTACACGTGATGGTCTGAGCCCAGCACAGCAGTACATTATTTTAAGCCTCAGCGTTATCCAGGTCTGACAAGTGCAAGTCCTCACCATTTGGGGAAAAACAAAAACATACAAACACAGTCTCCAGCATTCACATGGTTCTCAGAAGCAGTGAACCGTGTGTCTGTCAATCAAGTAGACCTAATTGCAGAGAAGGAGCCGTCTCAGGGAACTATGAGAAAATCAATTTTAAGCATTATTATTTAAATCATTAATCCATTGTTGGCCACTCCTGTGCAGGAGAACTTCAAAACAAAGTGAGGAGGAGGACAGAGGCCCAGATTCACTAGTGGTTAATTGTTTGTAACCACTGTCAAACAATTTAAAAAAACAGAAAGAAAATTTCTTGACACTTTTTTTGATTAGAGATTAGAGATTTTTTTTTCTGCAGTATTGGTTCAGTGTATACTAGGGCTTATATGGTGGCAGTATCCACCATTACCACGCTGTATTCAGATTGCCTCCCTTCTCACCACAGATTCACAGGAAACGACATGCATGTCCTACAGCAAAATTTTACCTCTGATATTAATCTCAGTGTTTCCTGTTTACACTCTAACCATATCAGAGCTGTGTTAAGTTGCTGATAATGCAAACAGAACATCGTACTGCTGCTGCTTCAGAGGTAACACCTGCTGCTGGGGATGTAGCAGGGGTATACAGAGGCTCACCCGTAAACCCTTACTGTCATATGTTAGCTCATCGTACAGAAATGGCTGACCTCTGACATACACTAATTGTGATGACAGCGTACTCCATCTCAATTATCTCTGCTCAGCCAGTTTAGACGAGGCCCAGACACACAAATCTGCCAACACGTCAGGAAGCCCGACACTTTAACAAGCCTCACATGACCCTTAAATTCTATGCATTTACCACGTACCAGCTCTTGCTGCGATGAGATGTGTTGTCCGATTAGCATCTTGTGAGCTGAGAGCCAGATTCTTGCCGATCTTAGCCCCCAGTGCCTTGGCATGATAGTACTCACGGGTCCTTTCCATGGGGTAGTTGGTCGGGTACAGACCACTGAACACTATCATGGTGCCCTCCAGTGTCTTGCCTTTGAGCTCTGGGACAATCTTGCGGATGTCCGGCATTTCAGAGACCTCCTTTCTCAGGTAGGCCTCGTAGCGGGCGTAGTACTCAGCATGAATCCGTTCTAGCACTTCCTCCAGGTAGACCAGGTGATCGTCCTGATCGTTATCGGCTTCCTCTTCCTCCTCCTCCTCGTCCTCCATACTCTGGTCCAGCAGCTCCTCCCCCATGGTGACCCCAGACTGTTCACTATTCTGGGACTCTGTTTCTGGCTCTCTCCTATCTGAGCAGCCATTTCCCAGCTCGGGGTCTGGGAGAAGAACTCCTGAAGGTTCAGCTACATCAGAGGTGTTTTCTCCTTCCCCCCGACCTTTACTGTCCCCCAACCTTGCCCCTTCCCCATCACTGGGCTCTTGTGTAACACCTTCCTGTCCATGCTTCTTTCCTTGGCAAGACTTTCCTTCATTATCACTCTCTGACGAGGGAGGCTTTTCTGTAATGGAGTCATTATCACTGTCACTGGAAAGGTCAAAGTCCAAATTATTGGACTCGTGGCTCGGTGCCGATGAGTTTGCACCTTCCTGCGCCTCTTGTATCCTGTTGCTATCATCTTCCTTTACATTTGTTCTGTCACCGCCCTGATTTTCTTTTGACCCTGCCCCAGGCACTGCCTCAGTCACTGACTCTTTACTTTGTCCTGATTCGTCCTCCACAGCCCCTGTGGGATGAGTCCGTTCATTTGTTGGTACTCCCTGAGAAGACTGAGATGTTGCGGGTTCATCTTTTCCAGAAACACTGTGGTCCTTCGCCCTTTTCCTGAGGCCATTATTATGCTCTTCTGCGCCAAGCGTCCCTGCTGATTCTGTGCTCTCTGCCGGCCGGCCTGAGGGGCCTCCTGCTGGAACAAGAAATTAAAGTGCATCAGAATCGTGTCACCTTTTGCAGGGCCACCGCACTGGTTAATAGGTGAGACTGCGGCAGGATTAGTTTAAGATTAAAGGATTCTGGTGTCAGTCGGGCCAATGTACATAAGAGTTCCCTATCCTGACAACTGAAATGGAAAGTCTAATTGAAAACTTGGTTGAAGCCAGTGGTTGGCAAATATTATCTTGCACAGAGGTGCTTATATATAATGTTCTGAAACTACCAACAGACAGGAAAAGATTATCAGACAAGCCAAAAACATAACTGGAAGCATTAACTGTATTAGTTAAACAATAAAAATGTCACGAGTGCAAAAAGAACAAATCTTGTCTAGCAAGATTTTACCATGAGAAAAGCATTAATGAATTCTGGAAGGTCAGTGACAACCTTCCTAACTTTTCACATTAGTACATAATACCCAGGGTATAACCCAGATTTTAGCTCAGGAAGCTACTTCTCCATGCAGAATCTTCCACTGAGGCTATTCAGACTCCTCTGGGTACATCGAGTCACTCCAGTGCAAGTGACTCTGAGCGTGAAATATAATTGCCAAATGATAACCTGTCAACATCACAGAGAGTTTACCCATACAGTAGTGCTGACATTGAGACAGGCAAACCTGAGGGGGAGAATTAAGGATTTAGAGGCATAATAATTTTTTCAGTGAGCTGGAAGTGTGCTGTAAACTCTGCATAACATACACTTCCATCAACAATAAGAAGTTTGCTTATTCATGGAAGCAGGTCACTTGGAAGCGCAGGGCTGGACGGAGATGAGAGGGCAGCTAAATAATCTGAGGAGGCAGGGCACGCCAGAGCGGGCGCGGGCCAGTGGACGCCAGGCTTCAGAATAGGAAGGCAGCGACTTAGACTAAGGGCAAAACTTTGCAATGCTGCTTAATATATTCTCAAAAACAAAGAACCTTTTTAGACTTACACCGCATCATCTCAAGATGAAGAATGGCTCACGATCTAAAGTGTATTAATAGATAGTGTGGTATAATATTTAACATGGTGTCAGTTATGGATAATCAGAAACCACATTTTATGTTATTTAAATGAATGAAAATGTAGTTTATTTTTACTTTTGCTCAACTGTTCAAAGCAGCGAGAGAGTATCCTGGCAGAAAATACCTTATAAAAAGAGTTTGTATTTACATTGGACCAAATCTGCTTTGAGCTTCAGTCTAACATGCAGCATTAAAATCGGTAAGAAGTCGTCTCTGATGAATGAATTATACGCAGTGGGCTCTACACATACTTCAACTGAGGTCGGAGCTTATGTTTTACTCTTTGAATTTAGCAACAATATTAACAATTATTACTGAGCCTGGCAGCTGTTGTAACATGGGATCAGTACAACCAGGAGTTATCAGATAATTGATGTGACAGCCTGAGAGAGTGGGTGTAAAGGAGGTGGGGCTAAAACAGCCCCCAAGGACACACACACTGGCTGGCTCCAAGCAGCACGTTTCCTGCTATGATAATGAAGAGAGTACGCTGCAGTTCAAAGGATTCCCTTTATGAGGGGCCATCACTTAGCAGTTCAGCACAGAGGGGACGTACAGAGGTGAAAGTATTGGAAACCTTTAAGAGGGTCTGTCCTTGTTCTTTGACATGTGTCTGTGTAGGCTCATTATGTGAATTCAGGGTACTGGCTGAACATGAACGCAGTGCTGATGAGTATTTATTGTCCAGCCTGGGTGTTTGTAATAAATGATATGACCAAGACATTTTTCAACCTCAACAAACAAAAAAACTGTATTTAGATTCCACATCCAAATTAATGCACATTAGGGCTGCATGTGTTTAAAATCATGTTTTTCCAATACCAACACATATCTCAAATCAAAAGCGCAGGCAAAGACACATATAAAATAATTAAACTAATGAACTCTGTTCCACTGTTAAACATTAAATTAAACAAAACTCTTTACACATGCAAAACAAAAACTGCAATAACCAAATTTAGATATCCAGACCCTTGGTTACACTTCCCTTCTCCTTACCCCTGCAGCTCTCAGACCCACAGGCTGCAGCTTCAAAGCAGCCGATGCTATAAATCCACTTTTCCTTCAACCTACTGTTAACCTATTCAGACGTCCAGATTCATGCAAACATTAGACATATCTGAAACTACACTTCTTACTGAGAAACTATTTATCTATTATATTTTATTGGTTACACAAATAACTGAGCTGACTGTCAGTGAGATGTAGTACAGTGAACTCTGAGACTTTATTTCCAACTATATAATGGACTGTGTAACATTCAGTATTAGTACTATGAACTTATAAGAGCAGCCTAAGATCAGTGAGACTGCCCTGCTTGTTAAAAGTGCCTCTCACAGGAGGATGAGCAGGGTACTGGAAACATTACTTGGTTGGTACAGTACATTCCTTGGTTGTACATTCAACCCTCTGTGTTACATAAACTGTTAGGAACTTTGTGGTGAAAGGGTTTTTCTACAAATGCATCAGCTTATCAAAGATGTGGGAGTACTTTACCTTTCTTGGCCATCTGAGCTTCCCGTGATCCGGGGGGAGCGTTGATATCCCCTGTGCCTTGGAAGTAGATGTATTTCTTCACAGTGATGAGGTTAGGTGCAAACTTCCACACATCCTCTCGGTCATCGATTATGCAGACCATTGAATCCCCACAAGGGAAAAGGTTCCTGTCAGGAAAAATGCACAAGACACTGGTAAAAGTGCTGAGCTCTTTGACAGATGTC
Source organism: Toxotes jaculatrix (assembly GCF_017976425.1). Classification (NCBI taxonomy): domain Eukaryota; kingdom Metazoa; phylum Chordata; class Actinopteri; family Toxotidae; genus Toxotes; species Toxotes jaculatrix. The sequence continues at coordinate 18,138,669 of NC_054406.1, forward strand.
CAAAATCAGACGAGCCGTTATTTATCTGTCTTTGGCTGCAGAGTTGTTTTAGTGACTGTTTTTCATGAATCAAAGCGAGGGGAACTTCAATTTCTAACATCAATCTTTCAGTTTCTTTTTATTTTTATTTGTAAGGAAATGTCACTGACAACCATTCATAAACGACACTGAGAAAATAACAGATTTCTGCTCTTTGTGCTACTCTACCAACACAGTCACTGACAATAATGACTGATTCAAACAGTTACAGAAGATGAGATGGATGAATTCACTGCTGCCAACATGTGGTGCTGATCATACGACCATAACCTTGTAAGAAGAAGACGACTTTCTATAATTTATATCTATACAAAAAGGAAACAAAACAAAGTAAAACAATGTCTAGAGAGCAGACAGATGGAGGATCAACACAGACTGAACTATTAACAATTGATGTAGTTGTCATCTTCAGCAGAAGCAGATTCCCACCTAAGATTCCCCGTCTTGGAGTAAGGATCGATGCATTCGTCTCTAGAAAGGATCCGGTGAGAGAAAAGCTTCTTTTCAGGATCCAGAAAACCTAAAAAACAAAAGGATAAAAGAGTATATGAAGAAAACAATTGGCATATTTAAATGCAAGTTCAGCTCTTCCTCTCTAGGACCACAATGGATATTTCTCTTGCGCTGAAACGTAACATAATTTAATATACCATTAGATACATTAGAAAAACTCCCCCTACAAAGAAAACAGCATTTTATCACATTTTAAGACATTTTCTCTTAGAAAGCCTGACAAAGTTTTCAAAACTTCATTTAATGAGAGATTCGGAGTGCGCCTAAGACTGCCTGAAAAGAAATATACAGTCTTCTTTGGTGATATCTTGCATAGAAACAGGGACCTACCCCGGCTGAGCAAGACAGTCAGAGTATAGGATTCTTAAACCAACAGAGAAGCTGTCAATAGCTGGAGCACTGCTCTGAAACATGCCGACCTCCCTGAATCAGGGCCAATAGTAAAATCCAATTCAAAACGCATTAAACATTCATCATATGGAGGCAGAGCGGTACTGGACCTGGGCTGCCTCTATTATATACAGTATGATGAAATACTGCAGGCTGAATACCAAAAAGACAGCATATAAACATACGACCTACACTTCAGTAGAATCCATCCTTCTGTCATAAAAATATTTTCATTTAGGAGGAAACCAAAGCCAGTCAGCTAGCAGCCACGCGCTGCGAACACTGGGCTGGAAATGGAAATATGCACATTCAGCATGTAAACAGACAAAGTGTTCAGGCAAAACATTAACTGGCATAATATGCATTTTAAAATTTAGCACCCCAGCTGCTTGCAAATGACACATGGAGACACTGGATGCACAACAATGAACCAACACAGCACCAGATGGACTACAACACGTGAGCAGACATCTCCCTCTTGTGGACACAAATAAGCAGCACAAAATTTCCTAAACAGTCAAAATCTAAATACTTCACTTCCTACTACATTTTGATATAAATAAATCTATGTGGATTAATGTTATCAGTGCCTCTAATGTTGGGGAAAGAGTGGTACAGTGAAAAACAATGAGTTGAGTTCATTACCAGCAATGGTGTGTGCATAAAGGCGGCTCCCGAATGTGAAGACATGTAACTCATAGAGTTTGGCAATTTTCTCCAGGAATTCTTTGCAATGCGGTCGTAGTCGTGTGTGGAGCATAGGCTCTCCTCGCCCGAGCTGGAAGTGGAAAATTCCCTGGAGGAAAAAAAAAAGTCAAACACACACACACAAAAAAAAAAAACAGATTTAAGATGAAACATTTGGTCTTAAGTCAAGACTATGAATACTAGACCTTGTTTCTAATGTGAGATGAAAAAATGCCTGTACTAATGTAAACTTAAAAACAATCATTTCTGTTGAGATTTTGCATTTATAACAAGACAGCAGTTTGATCTTGCTCAGGAGAATAACTCTGAATCCATCCACATCACATGTTACGTAAACGCAGACGTGTAAACAGTGAAGAGCCAAAACCAGCACCGAGTAACAACCAGCACACAAATTAAAAGGTCTGAGTACAGAAACAATGATTTGTGACACTGACATTATGGCAGCACTAAAGTGAGACTATGTTACACATGTAAGAGGAATTATCCCTCTTACAAATAAATACTTTAATTCATATTGATATCAATTAAACGCCCTTACTATGTTCAGCACAGTCCAGGTAACAGTATGCTGATAAGACGGAATTATACCTTATTAGACATACGCTGGCAGTGCTGTTCAGTGGTGTGGATCAGGGTCTGGTCCAGATCCACCATCAAGACCAGCTTTTTGTTCCGGTGGAGTCTCTGCTGGTCTTCTCTGCCCAGCTGTTCTGCTTGCTGTTGGAGTGAATGAAGATAAAACATTGAATATTAGAAAATCAGAGCAACCACACACTTCATGTCTGTGCAAGGCCTCTGTACTTTTTTTTTTTTAATAACAATCTATTAAGCAGAAATGAAATAAAAGAGACTGAACATTGAGTATTTATTTATGAATTTTTGGCATAAAACCCAGTTTATTTTGAAGACACAAAATACAGGTACAGTTCAAAAAAGGTCAATATAAAATAAAGGACATTTCAATGTGTGAGTACATTGTGCTTCTAAAAGCAATGCACACACAGAGATATTATATTGTAATATCTCTGTGTGTGCATTGCTCTTGAATGAATGTGAAGCGTATCTGCCCTACTAGCCCAGTCTTCCAGGTATCTCCATCATATGACTCACCTCTGAGCTGACCATCAGCTCAGGGACACTGTGCACCATGGAGACTGTTGCTGTGGAGATGGGAGTTTGCTGGTTCCCATTCGTGCTCTGCAGCCTGAGAGAAAAAAAAAAAAAGAAGAAGAGTGGGAGTCATGCATTTTGTGTATCTCTTAGGTCCTTGAACATATTGCGACTGAGAAGAAAAGCAGCTTTCACAAACATGCACATTTGAATTTGTAAGACTTAGGTCTGGTTACTGGTTTGATCTGAGCAAACGTTTGCAGAAAAAACTCCAGTGAGCAAGTGATTTGGCTGATTGTTGGCAGTTCTAAGCTACTTCAGACTCACATTTTTTGTATATCAATGCAAACCCTGGAACCTAAAAACAACTTTCCATTTATCTTTCCAGCAACAACTTTAACTGCAATAATTATAATACCCTGGGATTATGTTGCTTTAAATCCGTGAACTCTCCTAAATGTATCTTGGCAGGGATTCTTCATGACAGCTGTAAATTTTACATAGTTATCAAACTGACACAAGGCAGAGTGTGAGTGTGAACACTTCATTTGTGACCTGAGTTGTACTCAGCTCTCTCTCTGTATGATCTCTGGTGCCACCTGATGGCATCAAATAAAACACAATCTCCCACAAATATTCTTGGTCAGTTACAGTTACTGATGCTGGAAAGTTGCAGTTGAAACTGTAAACATTTTTTTCATGGTAGGGATGTGAAAATACAAACATAGATATCTTCCGTGTAGGTCTGTGTGTATTTCCTTACTGAGTCAGGTCCTGGCCACATTCAGCACATAAACCCTTCATCACTATCGGATGGCTGCATTCTTCTATTCTGACAATGACCCCCCTGGAAAAAAAAAGAATAGAAACATGAGTGTAAATACTTACTGATGCAACAGTAAACCAGTAATAGTGCATTATTTCCTTCTTTTGGCAGGATTCACATATAAAGAGCATGTTAAATGAAATGTTGGCTTTGTGGCTTGTGTATGTAAGTCAGGAGAAATACAGTTAAAATAACACACAATTGTCTGTTTCAGCCTCTCTGGTGTGAGGACCTACTGCTTTTCTCTGTTTTATGTCACTGTAAACTGAATATAATAATAAATAATCATTAGTTGCAGGTCAAGTTATCACTTCAGAAAACAAGCTGTAAATCCAGTCAACTAAACATCTTGGCACAATTCACACAACTGCTTGTTTTGTCATTAGAGCACCACAGTGGCCACTACTGATGTAAACAGACCTTTTATAGCAGTGGAAAACATTACTAAGTTGGAATAAGTTGCTGTTGTATTATTAGTTTGTGTATTAAAACGCGTGTTAAATCAAACTTGAGAGAAGTTCTTCTTCTGTTGTTACATGCTTTAAATGTGGGGGGCGACCCTTTATAAAACATTATAAATAGCTAATCCTTTGTTATTCAGTCTAATTACTTTGCTGCCTCCCTGAGACAAACTTTCTCCTCCTCCTTGTGTTGCTGCGGACCAAGTATCTGGCTTCCACTTGATTTCTAAAAGCAGTCACTTTTCACACACGGTCTGCTTCAATATTATTTCAGACTGAGAGTAGTGTACTGTCAAAGCGAGTAGCAGGGATTTTCAAAGTCGGGAGTAAGATTTTACAAGGCGCACCTGAAGGCAGCACAAGCCCTCCTACTCTGACAGGTGTGACATGAAATCAACACTGTCAATATTCACCGATATGAAAGGAGTGAAAATAAAAAGTATAGTTTTAAATGACCGCAGAGTGAATCGATTCTTTTATATTTATATATATATAGTCCACAAACAAAGTGGGATTACTGTAAGGCAAAATATATTTTTTTAAAAAGTACAAGACCAACTGAATAGCGCTAAATAAAGTATTTGCGGGAGACACCACTTGTTCCTAAATGGCTGCTGAACATCAGTCTTCCCTTATTCTGAAATAACAGGCGAGCAGGTAGAACAACGGCCGATTCCCATTCACGTGGACAGCAGCAACCTCAGGCCAGTCATCTACCTGTCAACAGGTACACATATCGTGCACGCGAGGGACGGCTGAGTCAAGGCAAACAAAACGAGACAGAACTTCTCGTGGTTTTGCCTTCAAAGTAAATACGTAATTTATTGTTTGTCCTATAAGAATGGCTGCAAGATTATCAAAGTAACCACTTATAAAATCATATAATGTTTTCCGCAATTTCGGTAACAATTGGGTTGATTACAACTATAAATCCAACGAGTAAAAATGTTCAGAAACAGATTCTTTTAAAGAGAACGCTTTTATTTTGAAGGCCCAGACCAAAGGTCTGCTTGTTACTTCGACTCGCTTGACACAGGTTAGAGCAAATGCTGTGAGTGATGGTCTGAGTACAGCTAGCAAACAAGCTAACATTAACTTAGCACATACACTTAGCAATGTTAGCTTGTTAGCTAGCTAAAGTTATACTGCGCTTGAAGTCAGTAGCTGGCACTGCGATAACAAAATTACAGGTGACATGTTACCTGTACCCGTTCCAAGCAGGGGGCAGGTCAGCTAACATTAGCGAGCTATAGCAAGCAGTGTGACTCACCCGGGAGGAATGACTTGTCCAAGTTGACAACATAGCTCCTTCACTACTCCAGCACGGTCCGATTTCACCTTCTTCTCTGGCAGCCTGGAAGCCTCTGCCCCCTGCTCCTGAGGCACGGGAGCACACAGTGCTAGCACAGAGTCAACGTTAACAAGAGACCCGGGTTTGACCTTCCACTCTAGAAGCCGTAGCGGGGGAGCCACGGTCGGCCAGCAGATATCTACCACCTGCACCGCGGGGCCCTCCGCTGATGTACCGCCGCCACCACCGCCAGAATCTGCAGGAGGATCCTCCATCTGCCCCGCGCTCTCCAAAAATCCCTTTAGTTTGTAGCAATGGTCCACTTAAAACGTATCCACTAGACCTCGTTATCCCCCGTGAATCATTAAAACGTGCAAACCATTAGAATCAAGGGGAATTAAAACAAATGTGCTTCCGATTTAAATGCAGTAGCTTCCACACTCTGCTATGTTCGCTCTTCCCGCCCGTAAACAGGAAAGCGCAATACTGCAGCGACACGGGTCGCTTCAGCATCCGGTAGACCACGCAGCCAGCTACATGAGAAACACAATTTCCACTGAGGTTTCAAAATAAAATCCCCTCAAAAAAATACTAGCGCGACGTTGTTTATTGAAACGGTTTACCAACTACAGCTTCACTACGTATGTCATGGAATTATCCAATTGATTATTTGGAGTGCATTTTGTTGTGAATATTACCTTAATATTTCTAGTGCTATACGAAGACAGACATTACCTGCACATCTTTCTTTTTTTGTAGTTGAGCAATTTAACAACTTTTCTTTTGAAGGCCAACCCAAGTTTCCGTTTCGTCCTGGCTAATTTATTCTAATTGGACAGAGCTCATGATTCTCTGTACTGACAGTACTTAAGACAAGCACAAAACAAGCTGCTTTTTATACATGTAATTAATACCAACAAAATATGGCTATTATGACAAAATCCTCTCGAGCCATCCAATACCTCTCCTTTTTTTTTCCTTTGCAACTTTACATAAGCTTGAGATGAGGACCATGGAGGCCACAGAGACCTACATGATGTAAGATGATGTAACATAGAAATAATACTATATTAATGTCTCATGTCGCACCGTCGGCGGCGGTACACTATATGTGAAAGCTTTACAATTGTAGGCTACTGCCATGAGCTGTTTTTTTTTTAAACACGCAATTCCCCTCCAGTTTACAATCACACCAGCCTGTTATTAAACTTCATTTAGGTGGATTAGACTCAGCCGAGCTAAAGCAAGTTTATTACTATTACATACTCACAAGGTCATTTTTTAATTTTTTAATTTTCTTATTTTACATCTTACATTGTCGGTTACTGTCAATAATTTATTTTAGAATTAGTTTTATAGTGTTGAAGTTGTGACTTGAAGGGGAAGGACGAGACATGAATATCAAACAATTATAACAATACAAGGGCATACATCGGTCCACTCCATATCATCAATGACGTATTAGTTCAGTACCAGAGAGTAGTGTACTGTCAAGATACAGCTCTGCCCAGTCCGCATGTCCAGCCACTGTTACTTCACAGGCTCCACACAACATCACCTTCTGGTATCCACATAATAACTCATAAGTGTATTTATCATACAGAGGGAGAATAATGAAATGGAATTTTCACTAAATACTTTCAGTTTTAATTGTTCAGTTTTAACTCTTTTTTACAAGTAGTTTTAATTGCATAATTAATATGTTTTGTAAAAATAATCCCTTACACTTTTTAAATTAATAAATTAATCTAATCTACTTTTAACTGACAATTGAAAAAAAATTGTTTTTAATGCTAATTACTCTGAGGGACACACACCAGTCCAATGTGCGAGTGTCTGGCAAGAGAAGTTCGACCAACGCACAAAATAAAGCCCCAACTCGGAAACAGGATTCAAGCGAAAGCGGAAGTACGCTGGAGGACCCACTCGCTCTAGCTTTCTACTCTTCGGCAACTAAGAGTCATGCTAGTTCGTAGCTGACCAGTAATTAAGGAGGCGGTACAAGTTCTGAACTGGACGGACACTTCGAACATTAATTTATCACTGTGAGCAAAGCTATTTGATTAACTCGGGAACATGACAGGAGAAGCCTCCAGAGTGGTAAAAATAACGATATTCCTAAATCACTATGAAGTCAGCTAGTTGGCCAACAGCTATCTGCAGTTACCGTAGTTAAGTGCTAACGGTGCTAGCTGGTTATGTTGGCAGCACATACTAATGGACTGGTGTAAAAGGTGCTAAAGAGCTTAAGATGTATTTTTTAGTAAACCCGATACGCGAGTATGGTTATTTTCACGTTTAAATGAATGTATATTAAGATCGCTAAGCTATATTTCACAGTTTTCTTGTACTGTTGGCAGCTACAATTTAGAGGTGACCCGGCATTGTGTCTTTATATTAATGTCAACAGTTAATGACATAGTGTTATAAAGTTGGACCAACACAGCTAGCTGTTCCTCCTCATTCACTGCTGTGTCAGTCATAGTGGTGTTGGGGAACAGTCATCAGACTTGTGCTGCTCTGTGTGTGTGTGTGTAACAGAGAGTTTGTTTCAGAGCTCAGGTCCCTGACATTACTGCTATTTCTACATCAATTTGTCAACTGTGGAGACATTTTGTCCCTCAGATGCAGACAGCAAAAACAAACAAAACAGCAAAGTAGCCTGGCTGGTTATGTTGGCCTTGATCTAGACCCATCCTCCTCCTCCTCCTCCTGTTTCTTTCCCAACACACACACGCACACTAGTACTGTTACGCAAACAGTATCTAAGTCTATTAAGGGAAGGTAGCTTGGTGTTGGATCTTAAGTAGGATCTGGCTCCTCTGAACTGTCAGTGACTGTCTGGCTGTCAACTCAGTCTGGCAGTCAGTCATCAGGTGTTAAATAACCTGCTATTTTGACAACCACCTGAATTGTTGTAAGAGATTTTACTAGTAAAAAATGTGAAACATGCCTGAGTTCCAGCTTCTTAATTGTGAGTACTTACAGGTGTTTTGTATCACTGTAAACTGAATAAAAAAAAACTTGGGGTTTTCTTCACTGTTGTAAGCAATATGATGACTATCTTGCATTGCAATAAGATCATCACAGTAGCACCAAAAAGCCGTAGAACTCTGCAGGGAGACGCGATCACAAGACAAGCTCACAACTAGCATTAACACAAAAATTAGGAACAAATAAAACAGAGAAGAGAGTATGGGTTTTTCAAATACTGGCAGCTGACAATGTGGACTGCTTAGGGTGAGCAGACTCTGTAAGTGCGAGTTATGGAAAATGAGTCAATCACGAGCAATTGTGTCCTCTATACAAGAGCAAATTATTTTTAATTAATAAAAATTTGTAATCCAGATCACAATAATCACAATGAGTACTAAAAAGTGACAAGACCAGAAAGAAGTGTAGGAAGAAAGCTGCAGCTTTTGGAAAAGAAAATATGAATTGTTTTTCTGCTCCCTGCTCATGCTGACACAGTTGGCATTCCTTGTCATGGATACAAACGGTATTGTCTTTGAGGCTGTAAAAAGACTTTGTACTCACGGCCTTGTCAAAACTGCGCTGACACTGTACATATGTTGCATCACTCCTGATGATTTATCCAGTGGTAGTTTACTGTTAGTATTTTTGCTCCGACTGTTGCCGCCTTATGACTGGAAATGCAATGATTATTAGGGCTTACAGGCTTTTTGGATTTGATATGGTGTCAGCAGTTCAGTTTACACTGAAGATGTTCCTGTTATAAAATAAGACAACACTGTGAAAATCAATTTCTAGGCTTAAGTCCAAAGTTCAGTGGACTAAACTGGGGTTGAGACTAGAATCTGGCCTTATTACACATTATGAGCAGTGCAGAGATAAGAGTAAAACCTGACATGAAGTCAGTTCTTTTTTGTGTGTTGGGGAGATTCTCATCCAGTGGTTTTGTTTTCTTTAGTTAGGGTTGTGCCTGCATCACACAGCTCTGCTCCGAAGGTACTCACATCCTGGCTCGTCATTCCAAAAAAACAGATTCTTCAGTTCACACAGGTAAAAAGTACCAGCCATCCCATAATCCCAGGTCAACTTCTGTCCATGGTGATGATGTTGCTGTCTTGATGAAATGGGATGGTTTGCTCCTTTCCAGGGTAGGTAAGCGCCGAGGCCTGTTATGGAAGACACTTGTTGGGATCTCTGTTGGCGTACCTGTGGCGGTGGGTGTCCGGTATGCTGCGTCAGAACCCAGAGAGAGGAGGAAGATGAGGATTGTGATTGAAGGATTTGGTCGCTTCTTTAGGTTCGTCAATATCTTTATATAGTAAATGCTTAAATGTTTATGAATGATTGTACAGCAAACTTGACTTTACAAGTCAAATCTAAAGCTTTTAAAGTCACCGTGAGCTTCTTATCTGTGTCCTCAGATCTCTCTCTGTGGGAATCCTTATCTCTGTGGACTACTGGTGGACCACCAATGTGGCTCTCCGTGGCCTGGATGAGGTAAGTTCCATGTCATGGTATAAGGTCAGTGTAGGTTTAATCAGTATGGTTTGACCCTGAATGTGACTGCTGATGAATCTTTTCATCATGTGAAGCTCCTTAAGTTTAATTATATCTTACTTATAGCTTAAGTTGTATTTCAAGGCAACATAGAAAGAGGTAGTGTTATATCTTTGTTACTACTGGTCCTGGTCTGGTCAGTCATCCGGACAATCATGTCTTACCTCTGTCCTCCACTGCTAGAGCAGCCCATCCTACTTGGCTGAGATGTCAGCCTGCCACCAGAGGGCAGCAGAGTGCATGGTGGAGGGCGCCATCAGGAACGGAGGAATATACATCAAACTTGGCCAAGGTCTATGTTCCTTCAACCACCTCCTACCCCCCGAGTACATCCACACCCTGCAGATACTAGAAGACAAGGCCTTGAACAGGAGGTACAAAGAGGTGAGAACTACGCCACAAGAAGAGACACAGGGCTCAGTGAGAGAGATGACAATCTCACGGTTTTTCACGATTGTGTTTGTGCCTCTTAACAGGTGGATGCTATCTTCGAAGAAGACTTCAACAAAACCCCAGAGCTGCTTTTTAAATCATTTGACTATGAGCCCATAGCTGCCGCCAGCTTGGCTCAGGTTCATAAGGCAGAGCTGTTTGATGGGACTCCTGTCGCAGTGAAGGTAAGCACTGAGACCAAAAACACAATTCCAGTCATGAATTCAATGTGTTGTTATTTCTGGTCTTTTTTTGGGGGGGGGGGGTAGACAGTCAAAAATTCCCAACATAATCCTTCAAAATCCTGTTTTTGTCCATTTCTGCTTCCCTCAGGTGCAGTACATTGACCTCAGGGATCGTTTTGATGGTGATATCAGAACACTAGAGATCCTGCTGGACATTGTTAAGTTCATGCATCCCAGTTTTGGATTCCGCTGGGTTCTTAAGGTCAGGATATGGTGTGGTGTCTTTGTTGACATAGTGTATATGTCTAGGAGAAAGACGTTTCACCTTGTGTTCATATTGTTTTCATGTCTGCAGGACTTGAAGGGTACGCTGGCTCAAGAGCTTGACTTTGAGAACGAGGCCAGGAATTCAGAGAGGTGTGCACAGGAGCTGAAACACTTCAAATTTGTAGTTGTGCCGAAAGTCTTCTGGGAGCAGACTAGTAAGGTGAGGTTATTAGTTATGGTACAAAATAACTGGACGTTGATAATGTCTCTCTTTAAATCACTGTCATGTTTTTCTCTCACGTCCAAAGAGGGTGCTGACAGCAGAGTTTTGCCATGGCTGCAAAATCAACAATGTGGAAGACATTAAAAGACAAGGCTTAAGTCTGAAAGATGTAAGTTGAAGTTCTCTAGATGATATTAAGAGTATTATCACAGAAATGCTGGCCGAAATGCTTCATTACATATGTTTCTTGCAGACTGCAGATAAGCTGATTCGAACATTTGCTGAGCAAATCTTCTACACTGGTTTCATCCACGCTGATCCTCACCCAGGAAATGGTGAGTACATCAGCATGTGTGTGTATGAACGTGTTACAGTATGAAAGGGAATACTATTAATCAGATTTAGCATTGGCTACAAGCACATCTGCATTTGTATTTTCTAACAATTGCTTTTAAGTAGACCATCATCCGGTCTCTGGAACACCCCTGTGCAATGGACTCAAAGTCAAACTTCATAGTAATGATTAACAAGCCAGCAGAGCCTAACTAATATCAGCTTGGACAATATCAAATGTTTTTTTTACTGCAAATAATTTGGCCAGTAAGTAACGAGGAGTTGCCGTGCAGGAGATAAATCGGTTAGAACCAGTGGTGCTTTTACACAGTTTGTCCAGTTTTACTGAAATAAATCCCATCTGCCATCTTCCTCCTTTTCAGTATGAAAGTTTTCTTTGTGTTGACAGTTCTAGTGAGACGAGGTCCTGATAACAAGGCGGAGCTGGTGCTGCTGGATCACGGGTTGTACGAATACCTCAGTCAACAGTAAGAGCTGCATGAGTCACTTTAGTAATAACCTCTGAGAATGTGTTGCTGTCAGCTCTAACTGTGACCTTTGACCTTAGCAACAGAGTGGCCCTTTGCAAACTGTGGAGGTCCATCGTCCTACGCAATGAGGCGGCAATGAAGAAATACTCTAATGCACTCGGGGTCAAAGGTGAGGAAACTTGACGTTATTCTATGCCAGTAAACGTTACAGATTCCCCTGTTAAGTCTAAAAAAAAATTAGTCTGGTTATTAAAATCCAGCATCAGAGAATCCAGTTGTCTCCCGATGATGACAATACTCTGCCTTCATCTCATTCCTCATCTGCTGTGCAGAGTACTTCCTCTTCTGCGAGATGCTGCTGCAGCGACCCATCAACATGCGGGAGCTGGGTTTGTCCAACATCCTGAGCAGAGAGGAGACAACCTACATGCGCGAGATGGCCATCCACCGCTTCGAAAGCATCATGCAGGTGCTGAAGTCCATGCCCCGGCCCATGCTGCTGGTCTTCCGGAACATCAACACGGTCCGAAGCATCAACATCACTCTGGGAGCACCGGTGGACCGATACTTTGTCATGGCCAAGAGGTTTGCACAGCCAGTCTTTACATTACAGCAGTTAATGGGTAAAAGCTCCTGTGGACTGCTGAGTCAAGGAGGTCAGACTCAGAGCAGCAGGTTGACCACCACGTTGGCAACGTGGATACCCTGTTGCTAAAAATATGATGCTGAATGTCACAAGCATCGTCAAATATTAGTTTCATATATGTGACATGTTTTCTTCCAGTGCTGTTCGAGGCTGGGGGAAGATTCAGGCAGAGAGGGCAGGGATACTGCCCAGGCTCTGGGTCCTCCGCTGGGTGAGGACAACATGGGAGAACCTCAAGTTTGAGCTGGCTCTGAGGTAAACACTCATTTGTGTCAGAATGTCTGTAAATGTTTATTTAATCTTTATATTTTTGTGACTAAGCCATCCAAAATAAATGATACGGCTCCTTCCACAGGTCGGAGATGGCAGTGATGCGTCTGACCCGTTCGTTCCTGAGCTTGCTGTCGTACTTTGGCCTCATTTCTCTGGACGCTGAAATGTATGAGTACCTGAGGTAATGCACAGCTCTCCCACTCTGAAGGAGCATAAGAGCATAAGATAATGCAATCCAACAGCAAGGAGCCTTTACTTGATGTAGCCGCTCCGAGTGCTGCTAGTAATGGTGCTGCTCAAGTGTTTTCCACACCAAATCTCATCCGGAGCTGTCTCAGACATGACGTCTTCAAAATGGGTGAGAATGTACTGATCTTCAGGTCTGTAAAACACCAAACCCATTCCAGTGTTGACTCCCAGATGCCAGAGTTTCAGAACTTAAAAGCCTATTGTAATGTTTTTAAATTAAATTAAGGAAAATTAAACTTTTTTTTTTTTTTTAGTATCTGCATCATTCAGTTTGTTTTAGTGTCATCTTAGTAACTTAAATCCTTTTGAAATCAAAATTTGAGATGTTTTAAAGTACAGTTCGTTTCAGAGAAACTTGGAAACATTTCCCTTATTTTGTAGAAGCTGTATCATGCTGGCTGAACTTTGGCCATAAAACACAACAGCCATGAGTACACTGTGCAGGTTACATGTTTTTAAATTATTTAATAATGTTCATGAAATGTTCTACCTCCTTTTTGTAAAACATTCCTGTCTGAATCACTCGAAGCTCAACGTGAACAAATTAAAAACTCACACCAGGCTTGTGTTTTGTTTTTTTGGGGTTTTTTTTTTACTGATTTACTTTTATACAAAATATTCTAAGAAAACACAACTGCCCTCTCTCTTCTTTTTGTCTAATGAGTAAGAAAAACAAATGAGGTTTTCACAGAGATGACTATAACAAAACAGTGATTATAAAACAGCATTCAGTGGAGGAAACGTGGGAATGTGGCTCAGAAATGAGCTGTTACTCTGTCTATCTCCAGAAGGTCATCCAGGATCTAGAGAGTAAGGACGGATAAAATGAAATCAGAATAAGAAAACCAAGTCGACTGCATTCTGTCTTCTGTCTGTTAGTCTACTTACTATGTCCTGAGTGGTGCCAATCTTCTTGGCCAGCTCACTGCGCTCCATGGTACTGAGGTACAAGTACTTGTTGAGGAGCTCGCCATCCAGGATGTTTCTCACGGCGTTCTGCAGGCTTCGTCTGTCACTGTGCAGCATTCTGGACACGGGACACACATGGGGGACAATTAATATCAGGTCAGCGGTAACACAGTAACACTCCCTTTGCAGCCTCTTTATGCAAATCAAAATATGATCCCATCTTTGAACAGTGACACCTAATGTGTGATTGGTAAGGTGCAGTAGGCAGATATGAACCTGAAGGCCTTTGGGTTCAGACCAGCGTGATGAGGCAGCATGGTGGTCAGAGCGTTCTGTAACATCAGCAGTCGTCGGTAAGTTTTCTCCTGCATGGGCAGAAGCAGGCCGACTCCTCCATCCAGGGTTGCTATGGGAACACAAATAAACAGTTCTATAATTTTCATGTGCTTTGAGAACAGCTGAATGGAGTTTTGTTTCACACAGACATGAAAGAACATTAACTTTCCCAAATCACTGTAGAAAACTATCTACTTTTCTCTACATCCTACTCAGGGCAGCTTCTAATCATCAGATGTGGGGTTAAACTGGGTCAGAGCCCACAGGAGCTGAGCTCTGCCTCCTGACTCAGCTCCGTCTCCTTCAGCATCACGGTGCTGCCAACTCTTTTGGCTTGAAACACTTGCTTTCAGATGCTATCTCAACACAACACATCCTTAAAACAAACAAAAAAAAAAAAAGTGTCAACAGTAGCCATGTGCCGCCAAAGCCATGTGAAACAGGAGTCTCACCAAACCAGGTGATGTGCTTGTTGTCCCAGGTCAGAGATTTCTTGCTGCCAGCGTCCAGCGCTCCTCTGCACGGCATCCGCCAGAAAGTGTTAATGTGAGCGCCCACGTTAAAGTCAGCTCGCCTCAGCAGACGCATGCCTCCAAAGCTCTCTTTAGCTGCGGACGCGGAGCACAAACGACATGGCTCAATGTGCATTTGATGCTGACTCGCATTACATTTGAATATGCAGTTCAGCACAGTGATCATGGTAATATTTGTCCATCAGAAGTTAAACTTGTTGTTGTAACTTAAATATACTTTGCACAACAAATCTCAGCTTTTAGTCGACACTTACCTTCAGGTAAATACATATATACATAGAGGTTCTTGTCTCGATCTGACACTGAAAGATAAATAAAAGGTAATTAGAACAGAGGGATTTTTTTTTTGGAAGTTTAATTGAATTTTCCTACAAAAGACATTCCAAACATTACCCAGGAATCCAAGCTGGTTGTTGTCCACCATGAATTCGATGCTGTAAACCTCCAGGGGCTTTGCATCCTGGTGCCAAAACAAGAAGAAAACACTTACATCCCAACAAAGGCAGCTACGCTCTCTGAATACAGCTGCCATAACTGCTCTGAATCCAAATACCCACAGGAGGCACTTCATCAATATTCACTTGTACATCTTAATCAATAAACAATCCACTGCTTCTACGGCAGCCCACAGGTTAATCTCTCTCTGCTCCTGAATACAACACTTAAACATGCTTGTTTGTAAACTCTCCCGGCCTCAACTCTAACTCCGAGAAGGAGGAATTAAACTTATGGGTCTGAGTTCAGCCATGATTGTGTCTTTCATCAGCTGGTGACAGTGGTGTGGGGGTCACTCACCCTGCTGACCAGTGACAGCGTCTTGCTCTCCTCCTGGTAGCGGAGCAGCGAGATGCTCTTCATCAGGTCGGCAGCCAGGATGAAGTTCTTGATGCTGAACATCTGGTGGATGTAGAGCTGGGTGTCGATGAAGGCCATGCCTGTCAAGTCGTTGTCCTTCAGGACCCACAGGAAGATCTGTGGGAACACAGCGGCCATTACACCCTGAATCACATACTGTTCTGTAGCTTGACGCAGCAGCGTTTTCACTTATTTACAGCTAAGTGAATTGCAGTTGCTGTGATGTTGAGACCTTCTGTCCGATGGCTGAGACCAGGTATCCGTGGCAGTGACACAGAGCCGTCACCGGTCCCTTCTGTTCCTTCTCATACAGCACTTTGAACTTGTTCTTGGTGAGGGGCTGGCCTGGCTCTGGCACGACTTCAATCACATCCAGGATCAAAATCTGAATACAAGAATCAAACCTTTAAAATGACAGACGCGAGAGTTTGAGGCTCCACAGCACAAGCAGAGAGAGAGAGAGTGTGTGTGTGTGTGTGTGCGTGCGTGCGCGTGTGTGTGTGCTGCTCACCCGGCCCCTGCAGGTGACCTCCTCCCCCTGCATCAGGCACGTCCCTGCTGCGATGTAGCCCTTCAGTCCCGATACTGTCTCCTGACTCCTCAGTGCAACCGTCTTCATGCAGGTCACATGTTCCCACTCCTCCAGGTCGATCCTTATGAAGACAGAGAGGAAGGGTAGAGTCACACTTACCAGCTTCTAGCAACAATACAATGTGTTCCTGTGTTAGATTATTAGGATTATACAGTGTAAAGTCCAGCACACACAAAGGGTGTTTAGGGTTGTGGTTACACGCCTAACGATTTCCTGCCCAAGGCTGCAAAGTCATCTAAATTTGATAGTTTACTCCACTCAATAACAAACCTAAACCTAGTGACATGTTATTAGCAGCATCCTGTACACAGACAACTTCAGACTTAGTATGTTTTGTTATTTGGCTCTTGATGTGTTTTGGTTGAGCTGTCATGTTGCATCTATGGCAGTGCCTGTCACATTTGGCTTCATATTACATGTCAGTAAACCGCCTCAGACTGAGCCGCCTACATATTCCCACACAGTCAGTGCATGTGATGCTGAAACTCTGCAGCCCAGACTTACTGATGTGCCTCAGCTGCTCACAGAGAGGCCCTCGGTAGTTAATGATAATACAGAGCAGATAAATGACCAGGGACTTGGACAAATGACCCAACATTTCCAACGGATCCTCACTGAAATGAGGGAGAGCAGCCGTGTGAGACTAAACTAATTGTCTGCAGCTTAAATTAATGACCCAAGATTTTCAATTAATTCAGGGAAAATGAGAAAACAATGCTGGCACGAGGCTGTGTGGACTTCCTTATTCATAGGCGCCTAATGGCCGCTGAATCAAGGCAAACTGCGCCGCACTGTTCTTCAAAGGCCTGCGACGTATAAAGGAAAGAGCTTTTACCGTGTGTTGGGAATGGCCTCCCAGCTGACAGGAGAGATGAGCTGGATGGAGAACTTCTCCTGCTGAGGATTAATGTAACGCTCATCTGCAGAATGACAGCAACAGATTCACATATTATGTGAAGAAGGAAAATAAACTAACAGCTAAAAAGGTTTAGAAATCGATGCATCTTTACAAACGACTGACTCATCAAAGTATTCATTCATACTGCTTCTACTTGGGTTAGCTGAACGACTTTCAATCATTCGTCGGTTTCTTTTATCTGTTTCAACTTTTTAAGTTACTTAGATAATTATTTCCTCTGCTTAGAAATTACTTTTGACCACTATTTCAAACATTTATTCGTTACTTTTAGCCATTTATTAACAGCTTCTAGCTACTGTTTTGTCCATTTATCCATTTCATTTAGCTAACAACTTAATTATGTGTGTATCTTCCTGTCTGACCTCGTTCGATGACTTCGTACTCCTTCTCCTCTCCGGTCATCCTGGGGATGCGAGTGCAGGGCTCTTTCACACTGGTGCACACAGCATACACCTGAGAGGGAGGAAATCCACAGTCACACACAAAAACCTCACATCAAAGACTAATCCTTTCAAAGTCACCCTCATTGATTTTTTTTTTTCAGTAAGAAAACTTTAAGGCCAGAGGGCTTTCATCTTCAACTTTTCAAAGCAGCCCGATCGATTCGCTTTTATTTTGCATCGCGTTATGCAAGTGGAGGTGTGCGAGTCCGGGGAATGTGTCTCAGCCTGAATTTGTGTCATGTTGCTGCTTTGGTGCCTCTATTGCCACGTGGGCACGTGGGAGAGGAGCCTTGCCTTCGATTCCACGTGGTAGGAGACGTAGTGGATGGTGCACCTCAGTGGGATTTTTCTGACGGGCCACGGGGCGTCGTAGGACAGGTATGTGGGCAGGACGCTGATCCTCAGCTCGCCCTGTGGGAAAACACACACAATGAGAACTGTTCAAGAAACCAGAAAGAGAAAAAAAGAGGAAAAAAAGGTAAGGAATAAAATGAGCACCTACAAGGTGATCAGTGATGAAAATTACAAGAAGAAGGTACTTTCTAAAAGTGCTTTTGCATCTTGTTTGAATACCTTGGATAACAGATATAAAGTAGTCAAGAAGGGGGAGCAATTCTTAGTGTCCCTAGTTCCACATGTTAAAGCTAATTTTCTCACTATCAATTTCAGTTTCATGCGATTTACCGTTGGCGCTCCGTCACATCTTGGATAAATCTCTCCTGCTTGAATCACTACAGCAACAAGTTAGAAAATACCTGCTTTTTTAAGTAAAAAAACAGGGGTACCACAAAATGTAAGGTGAGAAATTACTTATGACTCCTGAGCTGCTTTAAAACAGCAGCTTAAACTTCAAGACCTTCAAGAACTAGAAGCTCGAGATTTCTATCAATCTAAAAGTCTAATGAGATCACTGCTACTAAGAACACTGATGGGTTTCAGTCATACGTGTGTGAAATCTTATCCAAATTCTCGTGTTTCTGTTTCAGATCAGAGTTGGAGTTTTAATTTTAAGAGACCCAACTGAGAGGAGAGCGTTGCAAGGCCCAAACACCCACGTTATCCTCACTGAGGTGAGAATGTTTCATCTGTGTACCTGTTTGTTGAAGTAGAGGAAACCTTTGGGGCAGTTAATGTTGTGGAAGGGGGAGAAAGACTCGATGGAGCCATCAATGGTCATGGGGTGAAGCCTCATCGCTCCCCGAGAGGTGACCAGCATCCAATGAGGAGACGGACCACAGATGAACACCTGTGTCAACAAAAATGAAAATGTAGAAAACGACTTAGCTTATCAAATACGTGGCAGGGATGTCAAAGCCCTCGAAGCGTAGATGTTGGTCCTGAAAAAAGTTTTTTTTTTTTTTTTTTTTAAATTGCCCTCCTTACCCCTGAGTATCCAGAGATGTCCTCAAAGTATCTGAACCTGGCAATCCGGCTCTTCACAGCTGAACTCTCCTCGGTGACGCCGCCCTCTGCCTTCTTATCTTTCTTGAGCTTTGATTTCTTTTCTCTGAAGTTAATGTTGTGGGGCACCTGTGCAGGGGTAGAGCAACACTGTTAAGGTTCACTTCATCCAGAGCTCACTCGATTTAGCCCACCTTTATCAGCCTTAGCTCTTACTTTTTTGAAGCGGACTTTCAGGTTGTTTTGTGGCTGCTGTTGATCATACGGGAACGCCTCATAGATCAGAAGCTCTTGTTCCACATGAACCTAGAAAACAAGCAAACGCTAAATCGTCTCCTGTGTTTATTCAGTTTTCGTTTTTTATTTTCTTTTTATGAAGCATTTTAGTCAAGTGAAACCTCAAATGTAAACTCACCAGCAAATATGGTCTGCTGTGATTGTTGCCCAGGGAAACCAAAGTCACCTCTTTGACTAATGGGATCTCTCCTTGCCGTGTTACTTCTTCCTTTTTACCCTCCCCCTGTGTTGCTGATTGGCCGGAGGAACTGTCAACCAGCACCCTCTGACCAACTGGGAAGTTCTTCACCAGGAACACCAGCCGCCAGTCTGGCAGCTGGTAAATCTGTTCAAATAAAAACAAGGAAAAAAGTCAGCGTGGGAATAACATTAAAACAAGCCATCTCTAAAGAACATACTGTGTATAATCTTATGATGTTACGTATACGCCGTACCTCCATGACGCCATTCTCCCTGATGATCAAGCACCAGTGTGTGGGCTCTGCTTTACTCGAGCCTCCCTCACTTCCAGAGGGAGCTTGTGCCACGGAGCTGCGGTTGATTTCCTCCTTTGCGGGTGCTGAGCTGGCGTTGGAGTCTCCGTACAGCATTTCCTCCTCATCATCCACTGTGTTACTACACACACATTTCACAACAATCAGCCCTTACATTAATAGGAAGTCCTGCAGCTGGCTGAGTGTTTAAAGCAAGGACGTGATGTGAGGTACCTGAGGTCCTGGATGATGGTCTCTGCCTCGGACTGACTCCTGATGACGGTGTCCTCTTTGACGGAGCAGCTGACTTTGTTTTCTGTGGTGAACATGCCGCTCACGTCTCGGTACGCACACAGTGTGATCACACGGGATTGCTGTGGAACGAGAAGCAGTTTTCAGCCAAGTTTATTTCTGTTAAAAGCTATTTAAAAGACTCAAATGGACCAAATGTCGGAGTGTAATGATGCTCTGTTTATGCATATTGCCATTACTGAAGCACAGAAATCAAATAAGTGATGTGATTAGTGTGATTAGCTGTAGCTGAGCGGGACACTTTTTCTTGATAGCTTCAGTGTGGCCAGCAGGGGGCGTGTCTGACTAATAAAACCCTACTGTAAAGAGTGATGAGCGTGATTTGCTCACCGTGGGGATCTGTGGTTTCTGCAGAGCCAGCCGGTGTGTCTTCCCCATATATGAGTCAATCTTCAGCACAAACATGGTGACTACTCCCTCTGCAGTCATGATTACCACATAAGGGTCAGCCACGGAGCAATGCACTATGGGAGAGCCCAGGTCCACTGGGATGAAGTGGAGCTGTGTCACTGAAAGCAGAATTGAAAGAAAGCATGTCAGTGAAACAGGCTGCCAGCATTTTAATTAATGCTACTTATACATATATCATCCTACTGTAAGAACCGAGCATAAAAATCAAATGATCACTCAGCTTTCACCATTTGTTTGCAAGTTTTTCTAATTTTTCAGTCTCATTTTACCTCCTTCCAGCAGTCGAATACCCATGGGTGACACCTGGATGATGTACTTGTTGTCACCAATGTTTCCAGCGAACACAGTGGGTCCCTGGGTGGCGAAACCACTGGTGTCCAACTCCATGATCTCCTGACCCGTCTGAAGGATCTACACAAAAAGCACAGTTCTAGTTTACACAAAACCACAGACAAGTTCTTATCTTTGTATTTGTTCCTATCAAAATCACAAGACATCAGCTGTGCAATGATGTGAGCGTTTTACCATGGTCGAATCTTCTCTGCTGAGAATGAGAAAGCCATGCTTCTTTGTATCATCCTCCAGGGGAGGCTCAGTCTTCTCCTCCTCCTCTTTTTCCTTCTCCTCCTTCTCTTTTTCTCCCTCTTCACCATCCTCACTGGTCTCTGTCTCTGCCCCGTCCTCTGCCTCATCGGTTTTTACAGCCTGGGAAAAGATCAAAAACATCAGTTATAAAAAAAAAAAAAAAAAAAAAAAAAAGAAGAAGGTGCCACTATACATGACTGAACACTGTGAAAACCTTAAGCTATTAAGCAGAAATACTCAGTACTTTTTTGTCCTCCTTGACCTCATTTGAGATGACCGTCCACATGTCGTGGCAGCCCGGCAACTCAAATGTAGTGACTACTTGGGGTCGGATGCTTCTCTGAGAACAGAATGGAAACAAATCAAATCATGTGAAAGAAAGAAAGAAAAAAACAGAAACAAAATTCTAGTGCTGTGACTCGCACAAGATTTCGCTCTGTGCATTTAAATGTGACAACTTTGTGTCTGGGGTGTTTACAGGCTACTCCGTCGATCTCTGAGGCAGCCCTGGTAGACCCAGACTTCACTATAGCACCGTCACTGGACCTGCGGCAGATGGTCCTCACGACCTCAGGTTTTAGGACGGTGCGGTAACAATAGTCATGCACACGCCTGTCCAAGAACACATGCATGGAAACAGTCACATTCAATGGGGAGGATTTACCTGAAGTACAGACAGCGCACCGTTCTTGCCGTAACCAGAGCACACTACAACCTCCAGGTCAGGCTCAGGGTTGCTCTGGAACTGTGGGTAGGAGGAAATCAAAGTCAGCAACCTCTAATACAGTTATCTGCTAAAGCATTAGCAACACTAACCAGATCTGTCAACAGAGACTCTCGGAGGCGTTTCAAATGTCTGTACCTCTTCTGACAAAAAAGCAGGTTCACCCATGGAGGCGTTGGCACAAGGTCCAATGTTGAGTATGCTATCACACACCTGTAACCAAAGACCTCTCAGTCACACTCCACAAAGATCTGCATTTACCAAAAAAGGCCAAAATGCTTCAGGGTTTTGCTACCTCAAAGGAGTAGGTGGCCAGCTGAGTGCCTGACTGGGCCTCACTTCCATACACTTCAATCTCATCCACCTCATCTGTCAAAACAAAGATGTTATAATACCATACACACACACACAGATTGGCAGATCATGCACATGTCAAAAATAGAAATTTGAACATACCGGTCCAGTTGGTGGAAGATTCCACTCGTTTCTTTTTGCTTGGCGGTTCCTCCTGGAGTTCATTAGCAAAGAATATGTTCATGACAAACTGTCAAATGAAACAAGAATCCTTCCACATACAGTGTGTGCTGTACACACTGACTCTGAAAAACCAACAAGTACCTGATCTACACTAACTGCTGCTACTAAAAAAACATAAAGCAAAATGAAAATAAAGATGGCACTTCAGCAATGCTTCACAACAACAACAGACCAAAGTAAAAAGAACTCACCTGTTTGTCTTTATCCTTCTCTTTCTCTTTCTCTTTGTCCAGCTTTTCTTTGCCCTCCTCGGGTGGAGTCTCCTGAAGCTTCTCTGTGTACTTCAGGAGCAGAGAGTTTCCAAGGCGGGAACCGAGGAAGAGGTAGCCGGGCTCCATGGTCACCATCTGGAGGAGGAAAAGGTCACAGGATAAGACATCAGTATGACAGAACGTCTATATATGAATCCTCTAAAAGCCTTTTATGTCTGTCCGCAGTAACACAAGGGACAGATGTTTGATTAAGACAGAGACTTCCTACAGAGAGAACTTACACATGTTGTCAGGACGCTGGCGGCAGCTTTGTCGAAGTGGAAAGCTCGGACACTCCTCATGCCGTCGGTAATGAGGGTTAGCACGTAACTGCAAGACAAATAGAAAATAGTCAGAGAGGAAACATAAACTATCAACACTGTTCATGTGTGTCTTACTGGTAATTACAATGACTCACATTTCCCCTCCTTTCAAAGAGATGACCATCTTATCATAGGCTATAAAGTCAGACTGGGAACAGTCTAGTGTGATCTTCACTTCATCCTGTATACCTGTGCAGCCAAAACACGTGAACATCAAAAAATAGAAAATGCTGCACATATTAACAAGGCCAGATATAGTACAGGTGTGTGTTTTCAGATCATTATACTCACGCAGTGGGAAGGCTGTGGTCCCAGTTGTCTGAGAGTTGAGAGAGACTCCATATGGTGGAACACTCTGGTTCAAATACAGCAATGAATTCACAGCAAACACCACCACACCACCTAGAAAGATTTGATGATGAGATCAGGTTTTTCAGGAACACACTTTAACAACACAACACACTTCTTCACACAGTGTAAATTTATCTCTAACACTCCAACAGAATGATCTTTATGGTAAAATGGGAACTTCAAGACCACATGGTTGACACAAAAGAGAGGATTCGCTGAGCTCACCGATGGGTTTGGGAACAGCCATGACTTGCGTACAGTCAAAAGGCAGGTTACTGAGAGACCAGATGACAGGATGGACCTTTTGCATGATGTTGAGGGAGATGGCGACGATGCTACAAGTGTCCTGACGCACAGCCACACGTCTGGCAGAGTGACAAACAACAGAAGTTAAATGCTGAATCAAACAGAAACTCGCTCTTGCTAACAGCTCAGAATATCACATAAAAACATAAAGTTTTTTTATTATTGCTAATGTTGTGCTGCACTGACCCAGGCCACGTCTGGTTGGGCTCAAACAGGATGAGCAGCGTGGGTTCATAGTAGCCATGCAGGAACTTCATGTCTATGATGTTTAGCAGCTTCTCGTCCAGCTCACGGACATCAATAATGTAGCTGGGCAAGAAGCTGGATTTGGGTCTGCAGATGAGACACAGAGACAGTGTTGTGTTAGTGTTAGAGTAAACTCTAATGGCAGCAGGATAAAAGAGGAATAGTTTCGTTTTTGGGACACAGGAGCCCATCAGACACTAAAAGATGTCAATGAGCAGAGCGTGTAGGGGAATGCAGACCCACCCTTCTCCAACTCCACCTTCCTGTTCATCAGTTAGAGTGTCCTTTCTGAATGGCAACACCACAAGTTTGGTGCCATAAACAAGCATTACAGCACAGCGATTCTCTGGATCCACACGGACAATGGGGATATGTACATTTTGTACAAAGCCATCCTGAAAATTTAACAAGAGTCCAAATTAGTTAAATAATTCATTCACGTGTGCTTTTAAATATTTACCCCAGTTCAGAGAGATATTTTACATATTCTCTATGTTCATGTTTCTACATACTCTGAGCTCTGGTTCCTCAAAGTAATGAAGGGACAGCGTCTTCAGGTCATGTGTCCCAGGGTCATACTCCACTACAGACAACTGGTGAGAGAACAAACACACCCAGAGATAAGTCAAAAACAATTCTAGGCAGTTGACAATTCAGTGCACAGCTTAGATGGTGATACCTTGGCATCTTTGAAACTGAGAAGGAGAGCATCTCTGCTGGCTCCCACAAGCTGCACACTGGCCATGGACATAACATTGCCAAAGAGAGAAAAGGATGCCACCTGCTCCAGCTTCTCCTTTCGAGATTTGGAATCTGCAGGCGGAGGACAGAGTGAAGTTGAACCACAGATACACTCATGTAAGTTTTTGTAATTTATCAGGAGTAAATTTTGTTTGCTTTGAGAATGAAGACCAGACTTACCTGAAGACTTGTCAGCCTTTGATGTACTCTGAAATAATGACAGAAATGTTAAACCTATCAATCTTAAACTATTTGAGCTCATATTTTAAAACTAGACAGAATGAAACAAGCCAATACTTGTAGTTACCTCCACATCGTGGATAATCCTGTAGACAAAGAGCTGAGAAGTTCCAGCAACGACCAAGTTCTTCTCCTTACTGGATATAAAGTTGCAGTACACAGAAAACTCCACTGCAGTGGGGGTGTGGGCTTGCCTGTACACAGCATACATCCTGGATGGTTGCTCTCAGCATCTGACAGGTAAGAACATTCATGTCAAGTTTTCTACAGTTTGCCACTGTTCAGTTTATACATAGAACAAACCAAACATTCACTCCCCACATCTTCCTCCACAGTAAACTGGAGTGGGTAGAGGTAACTGGGAAGCAGTATGAAACAGTGTTGAACTGAGATTTGACTGAGACTGAGTTATTTCATGAACTTTGAGGTAAGTAACCTATATGCCGAATATAACATAAAACTCCACCTTTCAAGAAACGTTGTTTTGTTTTATTGCCACGTGTTGTTGCTGAAACACAGAGTAAACTTTTATATTTTGTTGTTTCGTTTTGCTTAACGTTTTCATCAGTCTACTTCTCTCAGATTCCACATAAAGATATACTACATTATATTATCCTTAGCTGTGGCTATTTGATACACTAATATTAAAACATCCTTTAAGAATTCTTGACACTGATGAAAAAACATGCTCCAACATTAAATACACGCTAGCTTATTCTACTACATGTAGCCTTAGCGTTAAATTTTGTCCAAGTTAGATTATCAGCTTTCGCTCTCATAGCTAATTAATTTAAAGAGACGTGCAAGTAGCACCAGCCGCCCAATAACATTGTTATGACCAGTGTGTGATTCTAGCACAGCTATCAGTTAGCTTCGGATAACGAATGTATGGAAAAGCCGGTATCCTTAGCGATGTTAGCTATGGGCTAGTGTCCCTGTTTGTAGCTAGCATATTAGCTGGCATGGCACAGCGCCTGCACCGGACTCAAGTTTATTACCACGTCTCTGCAATTCACGAGTTAAACTTGTCAACGTACCTATAGCAAACACGTTATCAGAGTTTGGTGCTTTATTGTTCCTTCCTCTGTTCACGTTTAGGGTGTCATTCTGTGATTTAATAACTTAAGCTATCTGTCCGATAGCCAAGTAAGCTAGCAGCTAGAAGTCGTTGTCTTGCGGCTGCGCGATTCTTCTTCTTCGGCCTTTGTTTTTCCGGCAGACTGGCTGCTCCGAGGCGCATTGCTGCCCCCACAGTTCAACATTTTGAGAAGAGTTGTTTTTCACTGGTTGGTTTGTCCATTTTACACACACACACACACACACACACACACACACACACACACACACACACACACACACACACACACAAAACAATTAAGTATGATGCACCTGTCATATAAGTGTACCTTTCTTTAATATAGAAACAATGCCTAGAAAAGCTGTACATAAAAGTCACATTTTCATTTAATCTAACTACATTCCTATTTAGAGCTTGTAGTGTGTAAAAATGTGAAGTCAATTTAATCAAATAACAGTAGTGAAACCACAGGCCCAGTGCAGCGTTATATCTACAGTTAAGAAGAGAGATACAGCTAAACAAGCTGGTCAGGTGAGCTGGACTCTGTGGTGACAAGGAGACAAGGACAGAGAGGAGGGCCCTGTGCACACTGCTGTCTTTCATGGACAGTGAGTCACCCGCTGCACACCCACCATAATGAAGCAGAGGACTGTGTTCAGTGGCAGGTTGCTGTCACAGAGCTGCTCAGTGCACAGACTCAGGACATCCTCTGTCCATACAGCCATTAGACTCTTCCAACTCTTACCGTGGGGGCGGGGGGAAAAGTTGAGCACGAGGCTTGATGTTCTCAGCTCTGCTCTGTTTTTGCTTTATTTCTCTGGCTATATTAACTCTACTTATTATGCACTCCAGCTGAATTTAGTTCAAGTCTTTATGTTATGCTTATGTTTATGCATAGAGCAGTTGCTCTATACAGGCTCATTTTTACTGTGTTTTGCAAAATTTTTATTGTTTGTATGTGATTGTGTGTAGTATAAGCTACTGGACACCTTATTTTCTGTCTGAATCAATAAAGTATCTGTCTATCGATCACCAAAGACTGATTCCACAGAATGTTCCCTTGAAACTCTTAATGGTTCCTCATTTCAAGATGAAGAATAAGGAATAGGGGAACTGGAATATGAGACTCAAGCTCCATCATATTTTGTTTTATTAAATAACAACACACATTCTTTCAGAGTGCACGGTGCGACAAATGAGGAAGGTACAATAGAGTAATGATGCTGTAGTTTGACAACTTCAACTATAACTGAACCTGAAAGAAAACATATAAAATATGTATAAGGTCACATTCAGCTCGTCAATCTGTCTAGATGCACAAACACAAATGAACTGGTAAAAAATAAGAGTTCACATTAACCTCCTACAGGTAAAAACAGATAGATAGAAGCATTTCCAGCTCACTCCAAATCAAAATTGTCAATGGTTGAGTTTAAAATCCCAATTACAACATATTTTGGATGCTTCCAACTTTAAATATAGATTGTAAACACTGGAATATATGATCACTGCCAAACAGCACGAAACTACTACAAGTACAATGTCATTTGATAAGTGTTAAGTCACACCTGTTTAAAGGATCGGCACAATGAGCCTTATTGTGCTATAAGGGAATGTTTAAAGTTACTTAATGAAAATGTGTTTGAGTTCAGCCTTTTGAATTTCTCTTGATCAGACTTGATTAAACTGAAGAACTGAAAGTAGAGCAACTAATGACAGTCAACAGCAAATTACTTTATAAAACTTTGATTAAAGAAAAAAAAAACAACTGTACACTATAACACATTAGCCCTTTATAAATCAAATGCACTTTTTTTTTTTAAATAAAGGCACAATACAAAAAAAAGTCTCTTCTCCAAATTTAAAGGTTATAATCTAAAGGATAATCAGCTTCCTCAGCGGTGGATTCTCTGGCATGTAATGAGATATTCTGGAAAAGCTTGCGTGTCATTGAAGATGACAAACATCGATGGATTGGTAATGTCGTCTGTCACACTGTCGTATCTGAGAGGAATATCAGTGGTCTCCTTCAGCGGGGCGGTCTTCATTGAATGGCAGCCTTTGGTGAAGTCTCCCGTTAGAACCTTTGACACAAAAATAAACTTGTGTCCGTCTGCGTTTGGGGGTGAATACTGATCCTGGACAGACAGTGCAGAGTTGACAGCAAAATACACTCCTTGACCATAGACGGTGGCTGTGTGGGGAGAAATCATCATGTCAGAGATTGCTCATCAAGATGTGACGAACTCAGTCAAAAAGCAAAACGGTGTTATTCCAAAACTTACCATTCTTTCCACAGAAGCTTCTGTTGAATCCATGAACGCATATCTCTTTAACACTGCTCTCACTTGTGCCGTGATATAGAGTCCGTTCAACTTCTGGGTACAAGGCACGCTGCAGTATGCTCGCCTTCTTTAACTTGTACTGATTGTACAGCAGTCCGTTCATGAGCTTCTCCACCTGGAGAAAAACTTCCATGTTATTACAGACACACCTCATAATTTACTGCAAAATATGCAGGTAATTTTTTTTTTCACCTGTATGATTCTGATCTTGCTGTGGTATTTCTGAATGGTCGCATAGAAGTTCTTCACCACATTCTGAAATTCATCAGATTCCTCGTCGACTTTGGTTGCTTCGGGCAGGTTTGACAGCAGGGAAAATTCCTCTTCTGTCAACAAATGATAGAGCTTTTACCATTATAGAATTTTTCAGTTTGATTTGACAGAAGGGAAAAGGATTATTAGACAGGTCAAGAATACATGTGAATATGTTATTAAATGGGGTCTGAGTTGGGTAGCTATATTTTTTGTCTGACTGCACTCAGGTATATGTTTGACTTGTATGACAATGTTTTACTACATTTTATCAGTTGCTGGGCTCCATACACACAAGCATTCATTCTGCAGAATAATGAAACCACTGGACAACTAAATTTTCAGTTACCTGGTACACCCTCATCCAAATCCCCTATATCAAGCAGCTTCCTGGAGATTTTCACAGATTTCCCAGAGGCTATGTTGCACTCTTGCATCTTTTCAAAGTTGATAATATGGGGCTGATTGTCTAGCAAGATATCAACCTGATTCAGCTTCATCCTCCAAGCTCCCTCGATGAATACTGTGGCATCAGGTGAATATGGAGTTGTGTCTGCGGAGGTTGGATCATGTAGCACCCACTGGACAGTCCTCAAGATTTCCTGGTCGGATACAGAAGTCATGACTTTCTCCAGCAGTAGATTCACATCCCAAACTCCTCCAGGCAAAAAGTCTTTGAATCCAGAAACAGTGATTATGGTGCCCTCAACCTGAATCTCGACTGCATGCTTCCTCTTGATCATCTCCAAACACTTCCTGTGATACTCGGACATGTTCTTCACGCTCCTGTGCTCGATTTTCTCCTCGGCCTGTCTCTGGGCGACCTTCTTCCCGAAGGCTATGTCCACCCGAATCAGATCACAGCTATAACCCGCAAACACAACTATCTGGATGGTGTTGGCCGCCTTGATGGCATCCTGTAAGGCCACATCGACGCCCCTCTCCATTTGATCCATCAGGAGCAGATGGAGAAGGCTCCTGTCAGTACAACAAGAAGGTTCTTCCTGATGGATCATTTTCCTGGACAGTTCCAAGGCCTTTTCCAGCTGCTCATCTTCCAGGGACCAATGACTCGACTCCATCGAGTACTGGATGGCCAGAGACAGTTGGGCTTCTTCTTCTAGATTGCTGGGAAGGCTCAGGGCCAACCCACCCACAGTGTTCCCTTCAGCAGAGGCCTGGGAGACATCGATAGCTATCACATCAGAGTCCTGGTCCTTCTGGCTGGTCAGTTCCCCTGCTGTGTACAAGTCCATGTCATCGATGTCATCGAGCTGGTCTGAATTGGACACATTGTCCTCGAGTCTTTCATCAATGGATGAGACGATTCTCTTTGCTTCCTCTAAAAGGCCTACAAAGAAGTAAACAGATTCTATGAAACTGCACAGCAATATGAGAAATTATTGAAGAGCTTGATTGTACCTTTGTCAGGAGCTCTATTATGATTAGTTTGCACAGAATCTGATTTGATCTTCGGTGCAGGGCCATCTGCAGACACTCTCTGAAAGTTTCTGTGGGACATCATCTTCCATGCAGTTTCAAAAATGTCCTGGAATGATAAATACATAAATACGTTTCTGGGAACACTGCATGTTTCCTGCTGCAGGGAAACCAAATTACTTCACATTTTCATGCTAAGTAGCAGATTCTGACTTAATGCTATGATAATTATAAATGTAATAAATATTTCTTGCATACTAAAAGGGCCATAAGTGGTTTTACAAAAAAATAGGCCATTCACTGCTTATTGAGAATACTTCATAACTGCTGACCATTTTTCATAGGACTTTCTGCTTTTTTGTTATGAAGGTAGCAAAAAAAAAAAAAAAGGAAAAACCTCAATGTGCTCCATTTTGGTGTTGAGGAGAATAATACATCTGAAAAATGGAATGACTTTGGTATTTGTACAAAAAGTGTTTGTCTAAAAATCTTTGGTGAACTGGGCAGAATGACCTTGTTTTCTTTTTTTTAAAACCCAGAGTGTGTGTACTTCCATGATGTGCCACATTTACTGTGGATGATATTTCATCTTAACAACTGGCTGCTGTTTTCTCATTTTATTTAGTTGAGAGAGTGATTTGAGTGTTTCAGCTGATCAGGATGAGGCATTTTTAACAGCTGGTGTTCCTGGAGTTCAATAATTACAATGAACAAAGGATCAGAAATGGATTTGGCTTTATGTAGAAATACAGTGCCATGAAAGGAACAGTGCTTATTTGCTTGCCCAGTGTTAGATGAGAATATCAGTACCAGTCTCATATCGGTCCATTAAACATGAAGCCAGCAGCTGATTACTTTAGCTTAGTATAAAGACTGGAAACAGGGGGAAACCCGGTAGCTTGGCATTTGTCTATCCTAAAACTCTCTATAACATATTAGATCTTATTTAATACCACACTATAAAAGCTATCATTTCTTTTACATGTAATTATGTGCTAGACTTTTTCTTGGCCAGGAGCACTGAATCTCTAAGCAAGAAAACAAATAAGCATTGTTCCCAAAATGTTAAACTACTCCCATAAAAAATGCAGGTACTGGCACCGTTCTCAAGCCTGCTTATTGGTTCAGGATATCCGTAACACTAACTCTTATCAGGGTCACTTCATCACTGTGTGGTAAAGCCTTTGCAAGCAGGGAGGGTTTTAAAACTCTTCCTTGTTAGTGAGAGTAAGGAAGCTCTGTAAAGCTAAAGTATGACACGAGATTAGAGAGTGATTTACATACAATAGATAAGCAAAAACAGACTGTCAGATGTCAGTCCTTGCTCCTCATACTCTCAATGAATTATTACAGAAATTCAAGTGTTATTTTACTGTCTATGAAATGCATAGATAGTTGTCCCTGCAGAGAGAAAAGCCGACCTCGTGTTCATGGGGTGACTGGCGACTCTCTTCTACAGAAAGTAGCCAAGGTTTGTCCAAGGATTCACCAAATTTGTCACTAGGTTTTTTTTTTGAAACAGGGCCTGAGAAGCTGGTAAATGCTGGGGAAAGACATTTTACTACAGTCCTGTGTATTCTGGTAAACTTAGCTTCAGGTTTAACTCCATACATTTTCAAGGTAGACAGCTTATGAAGGTTGCCCCCGCGACCTGGGCCTGGACCCAGATAAGCAGCAGATGATGACATGACATGATGACATGACAGCTTATGAAGATAAATGACAACTGGAATAACTGGCCCACTGAGAGGAAATGTGGAAGAATAAAGATGCATTTCATAGTTTAAAAAAAAGCACAGGACAAAAGGACAAAATATAACAAAACTTTTGCTTTGTTGTTTGTCATCTTTACATTACCTGGTGAGGCAGAGGTTGCCAGGGTGCTTGCTTTAGGCTGATGTAGACCTGAAACTTTGACTCCATCTCTTTCAGGATGCTCTTGCACTCTTCCTCGCCTAAAAACCGGGACACTCCTGGAGCGTTCACTGTGATGGTTCTGGTGCAAATAGAGGAGACCACGCTTTGCAACACTTCCTCAGCCATTTGGCAAGCAACAGCAGGGCCATGGATCTATCAGTGTGACAAAAGATGAAACAAAAACTATTTTAAAACTGTGACAGAAATGGATGAAACTGAAGCTTCAAAACCACAGCAGTTAAAAATCTCTGCTTCTACATGTGATGCTCATGCACCACATACCTTAAACCCACAGACGTCCTCAGCCTCTAGTGGAAAAATAGACACTTGGTTCATGTCAGCCAACAGCTGATGACAATGGATCTGGATGTATTTCAGCATGCCTGGCTCCATCGAGATGACTGTCTCCCTTTCAATGGGCGTAGTAAGAAACTGCAGAATTGCAGTCTGCTTCTCAGTTTCCATCCCTTTCAGAGTCAACACATCAATATTCCCTCCTCGTTCTGACACCTTTACAGAGGAGAAGCCTAGAGCCTGCAGAAACTCAGACCACTCTCTGCAATATAACATGCTCTCATATTCCGTGTTCAACGGTATGCTGAAGCGACACAGTTGGGATTTTAAAAAGCTACATGCCTGCTGAGCCGAGTTCTGGGAAAGCGATGTAACTGAGATTTTAGAATCTGCTACAGAGTACGTAGTGGGTGACCCAGTTTGATTCAGGGTTTGTAATAGTTGTTCTTTTACATCTTTTCTTGCAAGGAACTCAGCCATTTCTGGCTCAAGAGTGAACTCAGCTTCTGCCATATTGCCAAGAAAGTCCAAGATAGTGTGTTTTATGTGCTCCAACTTTTGTCTGTCAGTTCCTTCAATGTGCACACCACCATCTTTAATTTGAACGGTGAAATCTGGGTGAGCCGTTTCAATGTTCTGTGGGAGGGGGCTCAGTTGAAGCAAAGCACATTTTGTTGGATCAGCAATAGCAATGTGGCTTGATAGTGTATCTGCATCCTCTGTTTGATCCTCCATAACTTCCTCCGCTGCCTCTTCAACCACCTTGCTGGCAGTGAGAGGCTCAGAGGTCGTCTCAGAGGAGGACTGGCAGTTGGCACTGATCACCATGGGAGGACTGGTCTGCATCTGAGTATCACTCAGATCCTCTGAGCTTCTCTCCGTCACATCTTGCCTTCCACTTTCAGAGTTTTGTAATGTGATGTTTTCTGGTGGTTGAAGAAAGTCAAAGTATGGCTTCACTACGAGGTTAGCATTGTCCAGTTTGTGTTGCAGATCCAGAACGGGGCCCACAGCTGTTTCAAGAAATACAGACAGTTTGTGTATTAAGAAAACTGTAATGATGCAACAAGAGCTCTAAAGGTTGCACAGCGCAAAACTTACATTCAGGGTTGACAAAGGACACCTTTGCTGTACCCTGCGACAGCATGGTGACCTCCTTCACCCTCTGATCTCCACCTTTGTTGCTCTCAAAGTAAAGAGAGAGCAGGTCTGGAGTGATGCCAGGGTTCAGGTTCTCCACCAAAACAGAGCGAGTTTGCTCAATCTGTTCAAGTGTTACCATGGCCCCATCCAGTTTCCTGTTGGAGATCTTTGCACTAAGCTGTTCGAAATCTGTACAGCAAAAACAGATGTATAAAAGAGAAATATTAAAGAAAATGACCACCTGAATATTTGGATCAATATGTTTTTGAGAAAAAAAGAAAATATGTGAGCTTAACAGACCACCTTTTGAGAGGGGTCGGCTGAGGTGAATGAGGATGAGATCTCTCCCTGGTGAGGGATACAGGGTGTAGTCTGTCGGGCTCAGCCCCATCAAGTTCTCCACATAGAGCTCTATCATCTCATTGAAGGTGCTGGGGTTGATCCCCCGCAGCAGCAGCCTACACGGGTCCTTTGAGGCAGGTTTTCTCACACTCAGCTCGACATTATGCAGAACGTGGTGCCCTTTAGACAGCACTTGGGCTGCAGCTGTCAGAATGATAGGAACATAAATAAAATATTTAGTACAGAGTATGTTTACAGCAAATTACTGCACCATTTTCTATTCCTATAGCTGTTACTCAGTATGTTTTTTTTGTTGTTGTTTTTATTATGTAAAGAAAATGAAAGATTTTGAAATCAGCCCAAGTCAAACTTTAAGAAATCACAAAAATTCTACTTGCCTTCTGCGTCCTCAAACACCAGTATGGCACGGTCAGCCTTCAACTCCACGGAGACGAGTGGGCCTCCCCCGGAGCGCCGCTTATTCTCAAAGTACAGACACAGCAGTTCCTCACTCACTCCTTCAGACAGCAGCTGCACCTCCACCGTCCTGTCCTCCGGGTTTTCGACTGGCATCCTGAAAAACACCGAAACATACACGTAGGTCCTTAGTCAGTTAAGGTGGTTCCAACATGTCCCAAGATTTTGCTTACATCTCCCGAACTACATGTGAAACCTGAAGCCTGAGTTTTAGGGAAGACGCCACTTCCTCAAATATTTGCTTTCAATGTAAAGGTGTACTTTTTCTGTTTTATGTCTCTGTAAACTGGACATATTTGGGTTTTGAAATGTTAGTCAAGAAAAAAAAATAGACAAGGTGGCAATTTAAATATGACAACCTGAGCTTTGGGAAATCATGATGGAGCGTTATTCACTATTGTTATTCACTATGTTCTGACATTTGTATGTCCAAACGTTCATATCAGGAATCATGGTTGACACAGTTTCTCATGTTTACATAATTCTCATAATTCTCATGAACTTATTTCTTTGGAAAATTATAGGACTTTATTGTGGTAAAACATGAAAAGTTTGAATGGTTGGATAGAGCAGCCATGATCTTTCTTTTTCACAATGTGTTTTCGAATATGCACTGTGAAAATATGTGTAAATAATATATCAATATGGATCAATTTGATATTGATCAATAAGCGGCCATATTGAACCTATTACATTTTGTGTTGCTTAAATCCAATTTAATGAGGCTTTAATCTAACATGTCATTAAACTTTAAAAAGTATTAACATATAGGAAAGATCACATTGTGTTCTCTTGTTAGAAAAGAGGCTCTCAGTCTATGAGCACATTTACATGTGCATGAGAATCCTGGTTTTGAGTCTTATTCTGGTGTGATCATATTTGGGATGCAGTGTTTACATGGAACAAGGAAATCTGATTGATCACATCCCTGTATTCAACCACTTATTTCTGCACCAATTTATTTACCTCAAGCATGAAGAAAGAACACATTTTGGTTTCTGTCTGTCTCAACTCTGTGGATTTATCTGATTATTGTTAATTACTGAAATAATTCACGTATTTCTTGTTTTGCTTACTAACATTAACTATTACACAGCTTGGGTTGATGGCACATGTGCTATCAGGGCAGATAAGCAGGTTTCTGCTGCCAGTTCCAGATAGCATATTCATATTTTTCAAAACCAGGATATGGTGTTTTACATGCACAAGTAACCAGTGTAATTCAAAAACCTGATCATAACCAGGTTACATTTTACATAACATTTTTACTGTTAATAATTACTTTTACTAAAGTACAGTGTGTTCAGAGAATATTGATGAAACCCTTCATCAATCTACATTCAATACCATCCGCCCCCCCAGCACATTATCAAAATCAGAAAATATGAGGGGGGGAAATAGGTAGAGTTCAAACATAAACATAGTTATTAAAATGACTCAAAAACTACTGAAATCGAGCTAATTTTGGTGAATGATGCAGTGAAGCGCATTCACATCAGGAGCCACAGTCTTTAGTCTGCTCACCACACCAGAATGGACTTATTAGTCCATTCTGCATTAAAACAATGGTTTTCTGCATCAGCTTTACGCTTCAGGCTGTTTGAGAGTGCCATTTTGTTTCTCTGAGAATCAAACCAAAAACTATTTCCTTCACCAATCACAATGGTCACAATCACAACATCAGTGATGGATGATCCAACAGGTCGAGAAATATGTACCTTAAACATCTCAATCGAGCCCTTCTGGCTGGTGGCAGCATAGGTGATGGAGACTGATCTTACTAAAAACTACATACATTTTCGAGGAGGATACAAATATCAAAACAAAAATATGTTGGTCAAACCAAAGCATGTATGCATGTACAGTATGTATATAACTATGTATTTATTCAACTTTACTTAATTATATTTTAGTTTGAAAGTCCGGCCCCCACAGCACCTGTGAAGAAACAAGCTGGCCCTCAAACAAATTTAATTGATGACCCTTGGCCTACACTATACACTAAATGTGGCTACCTTAAAGGAAGCTCAGCCAAAATATAGCAGATCCAGAACGACACGGCGCTGTATTAAATATGCTGTAAGACATATTTTTCCTTGCAGGTTTCCAAACAGTCCCTGTAGCCCTGTTTGTTCTGTAATTTGTTTATTTCTTTTACTGCGCAGTTTTGCTGAAGTTCATGGACCTGTCTGCTCTGTGTGTTCCCAGCGTGAAAGTGAAACCAGAGGCGACAGCGGCCACGTTTAGACACTGAGGCTGACACATTTACATTTTGGCGACAGAACAGGCAAACACAACAGACCTGAATGTTTTTTTAGAGCGTTACTTACCTGTGCTATAAGAAAAACATCTACTCATAAACTCGCTCCGTATAAAACGGGCTGAACTCGAGACTCAAGACTTCCGTCTGTTGAACGGCGCGTGGCGTCAGCACCTGAGCGTGATGACATCACCACAGCGTCTGTCAGTTACTAAGAGAAATCAACAGATTCATTCATAGATGAATATATAGTTCAACGTCCCTGCTTCAATAGCTTTAATACAATATATAAAGTATTGGCGTCAAATTATACTCAAAGTACCCAAAGTACAAGTACTCCTTATGCAAATGATCCCATTCAGAATAATATATGTAATATTTTTGGATTATAATTACCGATGCATTTATAAGCATCATCATCAACATGCGTAATTCACAGCATAATAATACATCCTAATCTATTTATTGATTATATTTTTAGTTAAGTTAACCTGAATCTGCAAATAAATAAATAAGAAAAAAAATATAATAAAATAAAAATAAAAATAAAAATAAAAGCACAAGTACCTCAAAACTGTCAAAAAAAATCACAAAATGTCACTGTCTTTTCAGTTGATCTTTTGGAGTTTTTCATCATATGACATGCTCTTTATTAGCAAATGGACTTTATCCTGTTGTCACAGAATTTTAGGTGGGGAGGGGACAGCTCTGTATAGTGAGCACTTTACTTCTGGGATGTTTTAAGTACATTATTCTGATAATATTTCAGTGCTTTTACTTACCAGTAAGTAAAATTCTTAAAGCAAGACTTTCAATTGTAAAAGTCTATACTGAATTTACATTGTGGTATCTGAGTACTTTTTCTATCACCGCTGATTGAACATGATCAGAATATACATGAGCACATGTCAGCACCATATGATTATGACGCTTGTAAAATCTGAATGGAATCTGTGCTGCATAAAATGGTTTAGTTACAGGCAGGAGTGAATGAGGCTCTTTAGCACTTACATGCATTTTATGGCTCACTTAAAAGTCATCATTTGATCAGTATGCCACACTGAGATGTTTAAACTGTATCGTATCCAACCACTGATTTAAAGTGCGAGTACAATGGTAACAGCACAGACTGTGTGATCTTAATTCTGTTATAATTCAATGTGAGTGCTATCACTATAAAAAGATATAGCTGATCAGTATGCAGTGCTGAGCATTAAGTAATTTGAATGGATTTTGTGATTTATATGATTATACATACAATGGCTGCACATCCCACAGACCTCCACGCACTATAATACATAATACATAATACATAATATTACAAGTATACACTGTATATAATGGATTAATTCCAAGTGCCAACTGTCATACTGTATATATTATGAGTGTATAATAAACACTCAGACTGAATGAGACCCTATTGGCTGTAATCCAAGTCATACTCATGAACCATACATGTTACTTGTGGTTGAATTCTGTCCAATACAGAGCATCCCGTGAGTCAAGTACTTTTAAACTGTGTACATGTAACGGGATCTAATACAATTTCAGCAAGTTCAGATCTATTTTAAATCTCATTAACTAAATGTTTTTACTATAAACGTAAGCATGATTGATCAGCTTGTCATGTGAGTACTTATAAATGTCGTCAGTATGTGCTCAGATGCAGCTGATTAGTGTACAACACTGAGGGTTTTGAAATATGAAATAAAATATATGTGTGTCCTTATTCACTGGAAGAGATAGAAATTAAATGGTGGCTAAGTAGACTCCATACAGTGCAGTGCATTCTATTTCTCATTACCTTTCTATGTCCATTGTCATGATCTTATACATAGATAATCAGTAAGCCAAACTGAAAATTTAATGTAACATGTACAGTGCGTAAAGGCTATAATATATATATAACTATAAATACAGTGGGAGTGAAGAGGACTCCAGAGCCTTCAATGCATTCTTCATCTTATAATGACTCATAAGAGGGTTTGTGCTTTTATGGAGAACAATGTGTCTAGGGCATAAAAAAAAACCTTTAAAAGTTTAAGTGTTATTAATACAAAGTGTGAGTGTTGATTCAGCAACCACACTAATTGCATTAATTTGG
Source organism: Toxotes jaculatrix (assembly GCF_017976425.1). Taxonomy (NCBI): domain Eukaryota; kingdom Metazoa; phylum Chordata; class Actinopteri; family Toxotidae; genus Toxotes; species Toxotes jaculatrix. The sequence goes on from NC_054406.1 coordinate 18,177,076, forward strand.
GAAAATGAATGAGTTTCTCCCACAGCAGCCTCAAAACAGCTGCACTGTGAAGTCAAGCTGTGAAAAGCTGAGCTGCTCCATCATGAACAAAAAAAAAATAAGCAAAGACAGTAAATGCGTAACAGAATTCAGGGCCGACTCTTCAGGGATAACAACCGCAGCTTAGATAATCTCATTTCAACGCACAATTTTAAAAAACAAACATCCTATTGAAACAATTTATCAGTCATTATTTTCAGACGCTGTATCCCGATGGTATCACATCATGTGTTTATGCAATTATGTTGATTCTCTCAGCAAAACACTGATGTGAAAGCAGAGAATTGTTTTCTTTTGCATTATAGAGGAAGAAGAAATAAGAACCTGCTGGCATTCACACATTTTTATTACATCTATTCAATGGAAGAATGAACAAACTTATTACTGACAACCACACAGAGAAGGGCACTCAAATGAACATCCCCTCACTATTTAATGCTGACTAATGACCATGTTCCTGATTTCATCTTTTAAATCAAATGAAACGATAGAAATGAGATGAGTATCCACAAGGAAAAACAGAATCCTCCGAAGAGCAGAAGCAGGAGAAATAAGTTAAAAGTTGTTGCCATGAAATATAGAAGCTGGATATTGTTCAGAAACAATTACACTGTCCATGTACCTCACAAACGGCATGCATTGCTCTTCAAATGAGGGACATATTTTATTTATAATAATCTTGTTTTGCATTTGTCCAGTGCAATCAAGATTAATTCATTTACTCTTTCATGTGAAATAGATTTGGGAGGCATTTCTCTTCACTCAGTATGCAAGCTACTACCCATCCAGATAATCCCCTCCCTCCACCAAATTTGCATAAAGTTTGTGAGATGCATTATTTATAATTTATTAACCTCTGTGTCGTTTTCACACATTTCAGCGAAAGAGCTCCAATTGTATTTTACAGTATTGTGTGAGTATAACTGAATTACTGAATAATGCAAGGTTTTCATTATTCACGTCTCCCACACAAGACAGTACCAAGTACCAAATCAGTGACCCGAACTTTCTCTGACTGAGAAAAATAATCAATGAAAATGAAAATGTGAGTTTTCTGAAGGTGCTGCTTTAATGGTTTTAATATAACTACTCAACAATTAAGACCTTAGATCTCAGCTGGCTGGAAAAGCAGATGAAATACAGGTGTGCAACAGGCTTTGTAATTATGCTTATTAAACAATGAATACAGTTTTTAAAGAGTTAGTACTAAGTCATCACATCAGTCTTGTAAAGGACAAATCAAGTGATGTACATGTTGATTTATGTTCTTGTCCACTAGGTGACAGTGTCCCCTGCAGAACAAATGTTCATCACTGTCATCTTTTGTGTCAAATGTTATACATACAAGGTGGTTGACATATTTGAATAGAGCAAATATTGTGGTTTTCTTTCTTATCGGTCTGCTCTCACATGGAGAGGACACAGATCATGAGGACACTGACCAGGCAAATATCCCATTATGTACCAAGGCACATGGAGCAAATCATAGCCTATTAGAAAAGCACCGCCACGCTCAGCTCCTGACGAATCTGAAATGATGCAACATTTCAGATCAGAGATTTGTTGGTAAAGATGATAATCTGAGGGCAGGACAAGTGCTTGCGTGTTTCTTGAAGCTATGAAACATTCAGAATTAACACATCTACAAGTTCAGCAAGTGCAACTAATAATTTCAAGCCTGGACTAAACAGACAAAGGCTTCAGAAAGTATTTAGACCCATTCAATTGTAAATGGATAAAACTGCCATACACTCAATAACTCACAATGACAAAGTGAAAACATGTTTTTAGAATTTCTTGCAAATGTTTTAAAAAACTGTAATCTCTCATTTACAAAAGCATTGACACACTCGATTCAGTACTTCGTGGAACCCCCTTTGGCAGCAATTATAGATTCTTCTTCTTCTTCTTCTATAGCATCTTCTTTGGTAAGTCTCTGCAAGTTTGGCTTTGGACAATTTATCTCATTCTTCTAGGCAGATCCTCTCAAGCTTGGTCAGATTGGATGGGAGGCATCTGTGAGCTGTCATCCTCAGATATCTTCACACGTTCTGTGGGGTTTGTCTGGGTCTGGGCTTTGACTGGGCCACTCAAGGACAGTCAGAGACTTGTCCCGAAGCCTCTCCAGCATTTTCTTGGATGTATGCTTTGGTCATTGTCATGCTGAAGGGTGACTCGTTGCCCTAGTTTCACATGCAGTCTGGAGCAGGTCTCTATATCTGGTTGCATTCACCCTTCCCTCAATTCTGACCAGTCTCTGCTGTTGTGATGTTGACACCACTGTGCTTCACCCCAGGGGTGGTGTTAGCCAGGTGATGAGCACTGTCCAGTGCTGGTCAAAAACAAGAGTTTGGAGTTATTGTTACAGAGTTCAATTTTGTCTCATCAGACCAGAAAATCTTTTTCCTCATGCTCTCTGAGTCCTTTAAATGTCATCCGACAAACTGTAAATTGTGTGTCCTTTTCTAAACTATGTCCAAGGTAGACTTCAATCAAGTTCTAGACTTAAAAAAGTAAAAGCAAACTAAACAGGAGGACCATAGCAAAGGGGCTGAATACTTTTGTAAATGAGGCTTTTTGGTTTTTGAAAGTGGCAGTTTTATCAATTTAAAATTAAATTCACAACACAAAGTCTGTGGCTCTAGCTTTCCGAAGCCACTGTGGCTGTGTTTCAAAACCCGAGATGTTGTCATACCCACCTCACACGTACCCAAATTTTTCTCTGAGAATCTCTGAAATGGCTCCATTGTATGTATCATGCATGAGATTCTTTAAAATTTACACTGTTTACACAACAATAACATAAATTTTACCAATAAGTCTAGAAATAACAAAGATAATTACAATAGTACAATTGATGGTAAACTTAAGTCTTACAAAAACTTCCATTAAAGGCACTTAACACCTACTTTTCATTAAAAATATGTCACCGTGTACATTACAAATATCCAGTATGCCATTGACTTTAATGATAAGGCACCCCTGTGTAGGCTGTATAATATGCTTCACATATAATATGTATACATGGGTATGTATAATAATTGCTTCACTATAGCTTTACTCCCAATCCACACTTCATTGCACGTCTCCTTTAAGGACACTCAAAAAATCAACCCCAAGTTCTTTTCACCACTGTTTCCTCACTTTGTAATGAGACATGCAGTTAAAGGGGGAAAAAAATCATATTCACTTTTAGATGCCTTGAACAGTTAATACTGACACTGACACAGCCTTAGCTGTACTTTGTTACACTGTGCTGATAGCTCACTCTGAAGCAAACAGGTCATGGTTAATCAGATCAGGGAAGAAACTGCCTTTGAGGGCACTGTGGTCATGTCCATGCCAGTGCTCTGAGCTAAATGCTAATGTCAGCATGTTAACATGTTCACAGTGACAGTGTTCATATGGTGAAGATGGCCGGTATACTTTTTACTGTTTTCACCATCTTAGTTTAGCATGTTAACAAGCAATCGTTTGCTAATTAGCACTAAGGACAAATTAATTGTCATATCAGTTTAACATCAATTTAAATTTTACAACTTTTAGGTCAAGAAACTAATAAACAAGGGTTTCAGTATATCGCCACGATAATTTCCTTTCTGGAAGTGTGAGATGGCTTTGAAACACCATTTCATGTTGATAGACACAATTTAAAGAAGATACAATTGAACAAATTGATGAATAAATAAACTTGTAATGGGATCACACCAGCTGCGATGCCCGTCAACATTCTGACCCATGAGAACTCTGTTGTCATCATTATATTATTACAGGAGTTGTGATGCCTCCGTGTTGACAAAATCTGTCCACAGACAGACAGACAGACAGACAGACAGACATAGAAACACCTGCCAAAGTACTCAAAACTGCCTCTGAGGTAGTTCCAGCCACAGTAGGTGTTTCCAGGTCCACATGTTGCCATGATAACACTCACTGACTCACAAGGTAGAAACAAAACCAGCCATGCTGTCACAGCTTGTGAATATGATAAATCAGAGTGATGTTAAACACTTACTCATGTGGTGAAGGTTTTCCAAATGGAAGTTGTTGGTGTGTTGGGGTGATTCATAACCTCAGTATTTCTAAAACCCTGCCTACGGCATTGTGGGTAATCTGTAAATGTAACGTTGTAAAATACACTCACTAAACACTTTCTCAGGAACACCTGTGCACCTGCTTATTCATAAAATTATCCACCAATCGTGGCAGCAGGGTAGTGCACAAAATCATGCAGATACAGGTGAGAAAATTTGGTTAATGCTCACATCAAACATCAGGATGAAGAAAAATCTGATCTCAGTGACTGTGGCATGATTGTTGATTGGTGCCAGACAGGCTGGTTCAGGCAATCTTCTTCTTCTTCTTCTTCTTCCTCTTCTGCAGTATTTCTGTAACTGCTGAAGACTGGAGCCAGAAACAAAAAGCATTCAATGGGGAGCTGTTCTGTGAATGGAAACGCCTTGTTGACGACGGAGGTCAGAGGAGAACAGCAGGACTGGTTGCAGCTGACAAAAAGACTATGGCCACTCAGAAAACTACTCTTAATAACTGTGGTTGAGCAGAAAAGCATCAATCATTTTGATTGATCAATCATGGCACAGCCTTTCTGAGTATTGTTGCTGACCATGTTCCCTTTTTTTTGGCCACAATTTACCATCTTTTAATGGTAGTTTTCAAACTAGCTTCATGGGCATGACAGAGTTCAGTAAACTTCAATGGCCTCACCAGTCTCCACATCTGAATCCAGAAGAACACCTTTGGAACGATCAGGAAAAGAAAACTGGCAGTTTGAATGTGATGAAATGATGTGATGAAATGATGTGGACATGGAGCAGAATCTCAGAGGAAGGTTTCCAACATCTTGTGGACTCCATGCCAGAAAGAACTGAGGCTGTTTTGAGAACAAAGGGAAGCTCTACCCAGTATAAGTATGGTGTTCCTAATATGAGTGCTCGGCGAGTGTATGTTCTTTGGTGCTTATTTTAGGCCTGATTTTAATGTCCCTGGGCCTTGTCCAGCTGTGTTTTACAGCTGCAATCAGACAAGCAAGACGCAAGTAGCTCTGTCGTGCAGGTAGTTTATGAGATTCAGAATCAGTCTGAGTGATGAAAAAGAGAACTGATTTTCCTCATACCTGCCATTATTATAATGGAAACAACCTTCACTGCCATATGGTGGAAAATGATACTGAAGTGATATATACAACATAGTCAGTGGTGCGTTTTGTTGTGAAGCTTATAACAGTAAGTTTGTCGCCTGTCCTTTTGTACTGAAAAAAAAAAAGCTTCCAACATAGCCTACACATTTTATATTTCTGAGTGGCTATTCATAAATGACAATGATGAATTTTGTACAAAATCCCCCTCTCTATGTCTGTACATCAGCACTGTGATTATGGCACTTTGTCTGACTACTGCTGTCAGCACAGCTTATTTTGTGTCAGTGTGTGGGACCATTAACATACAAAGCTTCAGGTGGCCACAATGGTTGCCAGTGAAAATAAAATAAAGTGTGTACACATACTCTATGATAATACTAAAGCCTTTATGTATAGCATGCTTGCTGACAAGACAGTGTCTCTTGTCTTCTTGTCTGTTCACTCCCTGTCCCACATTTGAGTTGGGATTACAGATTCTGAAACAAATGGCAGTGTTGCTTTTGTCTCGTCTCGACAGTCTGTCATGGTCTGTGTCTGGGATACAAAGAGAAGAACAGTTGCTTTGTCAATGGGAGTGACATTTCTCAAACAGTAGCTTCAGTGACAAACAGAAAGCTGGACAGACTGCAAGAGTTCATGGGAAAATGTCTAAGGAAATCATGACAAATTGTTCTTCTGGCGTGGGGTGAAGTAAAAATAATCACTGAAAGGCTGCTGAGGTTCAGTTGGTGGCTTGGTATCATCTGCCTTTAAACATTCGGATTTTGTGCTTGTCTGCCAGCAGCAGGGTGACATTATATTCGTAATCTCCATCATGGACGCCCGTGTGTCGGAAAGCTCCGGCCAAATGGTTCTCCTCCCAGTAATGGTGCCAGTTCCCATACTGGTCGGCCCCGAATCCAAACACACTGACCTGGAGGAGACAAGAAACAAAACCACTGTGTCACAACCACAGCAAAACATCATGCACACAAGCTTTATGCTTTTATTCATCTGTGGATTTTGCTCAGTTTTCACAGCAGTTCTGATCCACATATTTTTGATTTATTCTTCAAAACACATTTTAGCATTATTCTGAAAATGCAACAACAATAAAATATCAAGGAAGTCGTCCTTGTATAGGTATCCCACTTTACTGAGGAATTTAAGTAGCTCTTGTTTGTCAGGGTCATGTGCTGTGTGTACTTAACACAATAGTTCACACTTTACCTCATCACATATGTGGATAGCAAACAGTAAGCTGAGGAAGCCGGTTGAAGGATATCGTCCGTGACCCTCGAGCCAAGACTCGTAGACGTACTTGAAAAATGTGGGACTGTAAATTAATACCTGCAAAAGAATTGTATAGATTTCAGCTTTTTTTGCAATTTAATGAGAAAGCAGAAAAAGATTCAGGTTTGAGTTGCTTGCACTATTTTACAGTAACATAAATAACCAGGCAATGAAAAAGAAATATCAGATAGAATGAATGTTGCATATCAGCTTTACAGCTTCATGGGGTGGGGGGCGGCCATGGCCTAGAGGTTAGACAAGCGAGTCTGGAACCAAAAAGTTGCTGACTTGAATCCTTGGATCAGCAGGAAGAAAGACGGGAGGTGGGGTGGGGGGGGGGGGGGGGGGGGGGGTGGGGGGGGAGTGAATTAACAGTGCTTTCCGCTCCCACATCATCTACAGCTGAAGTACCCTTGAGCAAGGCATCTAATCCCCAAACTGCTCCCTGGTCACTGCAGCACTGCTGCCCACTGCTCCCAGTGTGTGTGCCCACTCCTTCTAGTGTGTGTGTGTGTGTGTATTCACTACTTAAATTAAAAATTAAATGCAGAAGTCAAATTTCCTGTGTGTGTAAAACACACTGGGGCAGTCTTCTTCTTCCTTTTCTTCTTATTTTTCTTTTATAACCCATAATCAGTCAAAAATATAGTGTACTTTTGAGAGCTTTGGCCTGGGGCTGTTTTTAATGGTTTGGACTGGGTTCCTTAGTTCAAAGTAAAGAACACAGTCTACTATGCTAGCACATAGATTGAAGAGTGCCACTCTAATTTTAAGTGGCATTGTCTTATACTGCTATTTTTTTAAATACCAATTCTTTGTGACAAAATTTGGAGAGAGTCCCAGCCAACACTAAGTGAGAGGCGGGGTACACCGGGGACGGTCTATCACATGAGATGTTTAATAATCACGTAAACCTAAGTCCTAAGTGTAAAGTTCAGGAGTCCGCATACCTTTGACCATGTATGTTTTCATCCAACTTTGGATTTTTTTTTAAATACACCATAAGCAAACAAAAGTTTACTTTAAAATATATTTAAAAAATATGAGATTAGTACATATAATGTTTTTAAACTTACCTTATCTTTGTTTGCCGTTATCCTGGACATGACAGGTATGTATGTGCTGTAACACAAAAAATATCAGGGACTTAAAGTCTGGGCTTTGACTGCTTTAAAAATAGTTGGAAATGTTGTTCTTCTGAACACAGTTCCGCTTGTTTCTCTACAAATCACTAGAACCACATTTTACAGTACTGAGGACATGTCACACCCAGCATCAGGAACATTACAACTGTCTGAGTAGAGATGGTTAAATATTATGGGCAGATTTCAAGGTCATGTCATGTTAAAAGGCCGTCAAGCAACACGCTCACTGTCATGTTCTTTGTATTTTGTATCTTTCATCACATGAGAACATGCAGTCCAAGTTGGTGAAGACAGGGCAAAGCTCAAATACATATGAGAGAGGCTGTTTGAATAAAGGTGCGAGCAGCTCCTGTGAGGCGGCCTTTCAGTTTGCATATGAAAAGTGGCTTTAGAAGACTCAGCATAGACAGCAACAGGAGCCAGATGTAGAGCCCTACATGCAAAACTTGTGTGTGAAAACAAATCATATGACACTGATAAGAATTTAAACGTGCAAATTCTACATAGAGCCTGTGGAGATTTCATCACTAACGACTGAGATGAAAAATTACGATTGCACAGAAAGATACAATCCAGACAAATGTTTCCAATTAAAGTGAGGTTTATCAAGGCTATTGCCTCTGCAGCAATAATTAGAACTCAAAGATTATACAGACTGGTCTAATGCTGTTAGTGTGTGCTGTACAGTGTAACAGCCCATCCAGTCCACCTCTGATTTGTGGAGGAGGAAATCAAAATGACCTGTCTTACTGGTACAGTACAGTACATTATACACACTAATGTTAAAAAATACATCCTTTAACACACACAGGCTGGACATTTTTTCATGTGCTTAAATTCCAGGAGTGTTGCTGTCTAAAGTCAGGAGTGTGAATTCGTATCGAATACAGTTACTCCCTTCGCACAGGTCTGTTCACTCACAGATCCCCATTTTAATTAATAAGACTAAAAAAATGCAACAGAAATCATTTACAACTCTCAGTGAAGATCAAATGGCTGCAGGGGTAAAGCTGACAGGACTATCACTAAAGTGAAATTTAATGATGCAGAACGATTGCTTTGGCAGAGTCGGAGGACAACTGCACATTTATAGGAAACATTTGTTTGGATTTACTCGTCCTTCTACCATCTAACATGTTGGCGTGTTTGAGTTATTGGCAGCGCCATTAATTGGCAGAGGCTTCTTTTTTTTTTCTTTTTTTTTCTGGATGTCCACTAATCAAGCTAATGATTACGGGTCATTGAGAATGAATAAGCTGAAGGTGAAATGTACTGGAAGATTAAAACTGAGTGATTATCCTTGTTATGGCAGTCTGACAAATAGGAATACTGAGTGAGCGTGATTGTTGTGGTAATCTGGTATTTGAAGAGTGGAAATGAATCCGGGCTCGATGCATCGTAATGCCTTCACCACTTTTAAAATTCTAGGACGGTAAAAGTTTTTGAATTCTGCTTTCATCGACAAATGGGATGGTAAATGAAGCATTTCCGCTCCACACATTTCCAAATGAGAATAAAAGCACATTTATTTTTTTCCCCAATGATCATATTTTGGGAAAAAAAATATATAAATCAACATAATAGGGCCTCTTTCGATTGTAGAATTTATTTGTATTACTGTGCAACAAGTTGCACAATAACTCTGACAAATCATCACCTTATTGTGTTAATATGGCTGAAATGTTCCTAAACATTAGCATTAGAGCAACATTAGGATTCATTTATAACCATGTTTCCAAGTCCAGTATCATTTGTCTCATTATCTACTCAGTGCTGAAGCAAATATCAGCCTAAATGTTTTGCTGTTCTCACCAGCTAAATGCTAAATTGGGAGGCTGGCATACAGTATATTAGAAGTTGTAAACAGCTGTCTGCCACAGCTGGAAATGATATTGATGTAAGCACTGAAAATTAACCAAACAATAGTTTCAGACAGTCGACCCAAAACAACAGGTTGAAACATGCTAGTAAGCTCTGCAGAGCTGAGGAGAACTGCACAGGGATTCTTCACTGCGAGCAACACCTTACTAAGTACACTCACTGTTTAATGGTTCCCGTGGTGAGAGCACTAATGATCCATTGCAGATCCAGAGTCTTGAAAGGGATCAGGACCAGACTGGTGTTGTTGTCCAGGTCTATGGCACTCTCTGGATACATGACGTGATGAGTTGTTCGGGTACCCACATCCTCCTCAAAGCCACTGGTGGGAGCCTGGTTCATTCTGCAAGGAGATTTTTGTTTGTTTAACTTTCGTTATACTAATCCTCATAATTTACAAACAGGATATAGTAATGGACCATGTGTTTCATTTTAACAAATCCTCCAAGTCAGCCAAGCCACATGACACTGAGATGTGCAAACCTTGGTATAATATCACTTTTTTTGAAAAAAAAAAAAAAAAAAAAAAAAAAAAACCCTATTAAATATAGAGAAAGAGAAAAACAAAAAAAGCACAATTTGTCATTTGTCCTGCTTTCAACATGTTTTGGACATCCAAACAGCAATTCGGAACAATCCAGTGTCCATTTACGATGCAACAATTACCGCTTGGCAGGCTAGACGAGGAATCCCTATTATTATGTCCAACAATGCTCACTCAAACTGGAGCAGTAATTGGTGGGAACATGGTTTGACAGTGGCAGCTGGCTTCGGTCAGTGGAAGGAGGTGACACAGAGAAGGAAAATCATGAAGCTGACCCCCCGTGTGACTAGCATCACCTATGTGGGTGTTCCGGTCTGAGCGATATTATCTTCCTCATTACTGACTCTGAAATGACAGCTATATAACAACTTGACATTTCCAGCCTGAGCCTGTCAGGCCTCAAAACGACCTCCTGCAAGAAGCATTTTGTTTCTACTCTGTTACGGTTGATGAGATTTTTTTTTTTTTCGCCTCTTTTGTTCAAAAGAATTGCCATGAAATTGTACACTAGGAAATAACTCTTGGGTTTTAGGCAAATAGAACCAAAGTTAAATGAAACAAAATAAATATAATGATCAAATTTCCCCTCTTGTAAGCTCTCATTTCTGTATGTTTCTTCTTTACGTTTCATCATTCTGGTCAATTTTATTCATATGCACAAAATGTGCAATTTATTGTTCTGCTATATTCTACATACAACACAATAATGTCACAATATCAATTCTTAGACTAAAGTTAATTCTCTAATTAAATCTGCATTAATTTTTTGGCCATATTAATGCCTTGATATGGCTGACATGACAGCTGGCAACGTGTTAAAAATTGCTTATTTACACATACAGCAGACATGGAGCAACATTAGCATTCAGTTAGAGTTGTGTGTGTATGCTCTGTTTTGCCCTCTGCCAACTCTTGAGGAAAAACAGCTGGCTCTTGAGCTCCTAGACATTCCTCTGTGTTGACCAGTTTGTCTCTTTCTGTGCCTGTCTGCTGCTTCTGGAAACAAAGTTGATGAGAGCAGTGATCGTGAACCAAGACGGGTGAAGCTGAGTGCCATAAAAACCAAAACAAAGAGCTGAAAGTTGCTGAAACGCTCTGTAGAGCAGAGGCAAACTCCAGAGTAGGGTTAATGTCTTAGTTTTTCTATCAATCAAAGGTTGAATTAAACACAAACTAAATTAAGAACATATTAAATCAGCTTATTAAAATATCATAAATCATCTTATGGAAGTAGAGACATGATGCACAGTTCTCTTTAACGCTAACTAAAGCATTGCTACAGCTGTGAAATGGTAGGAAGGACAGACAGTCCTCGAGGACAGAAGTGTTATGTCACCTGTAATAAAGCTGCCGCACCAGATGTGCGTGTGTGGTGATCATCGACACAGCAGCAAATTATTATGATACAGCGTCATCAGTTGTTTCATCCTCGGAGGGAAAAAGGAGCGGGTACTTTACAGAATAACAATGTGTCATTTTACATGATCACATCTACAAAACTCACAGCACAGTCTGTTCAGTCCACATCAGAAACTGAGAGAAGGAGGAGGAAGAGCGATTGGTTTACTCGCCATTACTGAGTAATAAGTTGTGTTTCTTCTGTCAGCTGTTCGGGGAAGTAAAACCAGCTTTTGCCACCGCAGCATGTTGCTTTGTCTCTTTGAGGGATGAGCACACTCCTCGAAACCAACCAGGTTCAGGGCTCTGACTGAGCTAAAACTGCAATGTATGGAGAAAGAAAATGTTGGCAAGAGGTTTTATGGTGCAGTATCTCAGTAGAAAAGAACAGCTTTTGACAGGACTACATTGTTGGGTTCCTCCCTTCGTGGTAACTACAGCATCTGGGAATTTAAAAATTGTTCAGCAAATGGTTTCTTACTGTCTGAAGCAAATGAAAAAGCGAGGCGGAGGGGGCAGAGGAACACCACGCCACATATCAAAGAGTACAATGCGAGGAATTCATCACTACTGCAGCACATTCAGAGATATTCCACTGTAACACCAGCGTATTTTGTGTCAGTGCTTAAAGGTGAGGTTAGCTTTCCTTAGCTCTTCATCTACGCCTCTGCTATCACCAATATAAATATCTGTTGTATTTAAATGTTATTTTTGACCCACATTTGCCCAACAAAATATATATATATATATATATATATATATATATATATATATATATATATATATATATATATATATATATATATATATATATATATATATATATATATATATTCTTCTACTCTTTTTCTATATGCCCAAAGTCACCAATCTATTGCTTTTGTGTAACTGAACGGACACATCTTCGAATGTTTCTTAAATTTTTTTTACCCATTTCTCATGTTACTCTAAAGTTCCTCTTGAGATTTGAGAAGACTGTTTGGTTCCTGCACTCAAGAAGTTAACTTAAGTTGCTAAGTGGATTCAGTGAGCTGCTCATTCTCTTAATCTTGTGGGGGTGTGTGGTGTCAACTGCTCTAAGCAGGCGAATATTTCAGATTGGTCTGATCAATATTCAACTTCTGCTCCAACTCCCACCCTGGCACTGGAAATTTGTACCAGATGGACTTGAAACAAACTGGAGCGGATGTATTGAGCCTTTGAAAAGCCCATCTCGCTAACAAGACAGTTTGCTCAAGGCTTTTTACCCTACGTACACAACCACTCAAAAAACACGCACTACAACTGTGTCAGATGAAGGATGCTCATAAGATATTTAAGTGGAAGAGTGAAATTCAGAATGCAGGTCTTTTTGCTAATGACAGATATCTTGACCGGTGATTTATGGCAGAACTACATGGGGCTGCAAATATAAAGTGCCAGCACTTTAAGCATCAATCAAATTGAATTTAAATGTGCTCTTAAAGCTCAGACTGAAATGTGCAATGGTCTACAAAATGTTTGATGGATAGCCTATGTGGATTTCTACCTTTATAAAAGGAGAATGAAAATAAATAAATGAATAAATGTATTGTATTTTCCCCCTTATGTTCTTCAGAATTTATTTAAGTACATCAGTGGGTGAATACCATCATGGACCTGCATCAGATCAGATCAGAAAGAAAGAAACATCCATTACGGAAATATCACTGAGACTGACATTTTAATTGTTCATTAGATTTCACATCAGTGTATCATTGCTCAGTTTAGTGTCACTCTTGTGTAAACTAGGGTGGGTATAACTTTCAGTCCACCTGCCAGTGTGGATTATAGGCTGCTGTCTGTGCAAAGCCTGAGCGTTTACACTCTGCCTTAGTATCATGCCTCAGTGCTTTGTTATTTACACATAATATAAAAAGGTGTTTGAATGACATGGGAATCAGGGGTGAGTGAGGATGGTGGCAGAAGGATTATCAGTCAGATTAGCATTTCAAATGCTGAAATGATTAATAACTTTAAGAAATAATTATTATCAATTTAATCAATTTAATTGATCTGTGGTTTTAAGTGCCGCACTACTCAGTGCGGCTGCTTTCAGTTTTTGTTTTGTGGCCCTGTGTGTAAATTATTTGCGGATTTGATGGCAGATTTGAAGGTTGATCAGTGATCAGCAGCGACCGAGCTGCAAACTGTTCCATGGTCCATGTTGTGATGGTTACCATTAGGCAATTCTGTTTTTAGACTAGAATGGACATCTCTTATTCACTGTCCCCTGCTGCCAACTCCTGCTCACAACTCCACAGCTCTGGGCCGCCATAAAAATGGAATTTTTAAAGAGAAACACCCTCCACTAAAGTTGTTTTATATGCTCAAATCTCTCATTAAGTGGTGAGTTCTATTGTTTATAATATTTGGTTGAAGGCAGTGACAGATATCCCTCTCACACTCAGATGAAACCAACAGAAAGTTAGGACCTAATGATATGCATAAACAATCATTCACAGTAACATTAGTGCTGGGTTTCAGTAGGAATGCTCTTACAACTTTTGGCAAATTTCACTATGTGCATTGACAAACGTCTCTTTGATCATTTAGCCATTAGTTGGTGATTTGTGGAATATCTGTGATCCGGCTTCCATTTCTCACACCGTGGCAAAGTAGTGAATCACTTTTGATTTATGAACCAGTTTATTGCTGAGCCATGCAAAGTGTACTCGATCACTTTTAACCATACCCATAAAATTCTAGCTTTATCGGTGTCAAGACAATCAAGACAGTGGACGTCATCTTCCAACATAGCTTGTTAGGTACCTAACCACATCCATGGCGAGAGGGACAGTGTCACGGCTATGGGAGGCAAAGACTAGGACCCAAATGCACGACCCCACAGATGTAGTCCAAACTAATAATTATTTGTTCAAACAAAGTAACTAGAGAAAATCACTCACGAAGGAGGAAGGCAAACCAACTGGACAAAGTAACAAACAAAAGATCACCCATAAAGGGGAAAAAGGCACTAAAACAAAAGTTACAAAACGTGAACACAAAATCACTCTTAACGAGGAGAAAAGGTTAAACAAGAAACAAAGTAACAAATTAATACAAAACCTGACCTGGGGTATTATGAAGACGAGACATCCAAAATGAAGCAAAATACATGAGCCAAGGGCAAGAGACAAAACATGGGACACAGCGTGATACAAAAGCATGGAACATGGCATGAGACGAAACATGAGACAAAAAACAAACTGACCACAGACAAGGGGAAACGCAGACTACATATACACAACAGGTAAGGGGAAACAGGTGAAACCAATTAGGGCGGGGCAGACAATCACAAAAGGAGGGAAACAAGACAAAGACAGGAAGTAGAACAAGACAAGATACACAAGGGCAGTGATTTCAAAATAAATCAGGAACTATAAACAAAACTTAAACTAAACAAGAGTTCCAGAGTCCCAAAGAGTTCAGAGAATAGCCCCCTTAGGGGCTAATCATGACAGACAGAAAATGGAAACAAAAATAGTGTCATGACTGCATGAGACTGACACAGGTTGTTGTCAGTCGATCTGCACAAATAGCAACTCTCAAACTCTTGGGGCTCTATTTTAACAATCTGAGTGTATGGTCTGAATCACATGGAGCAAGTGCTTTTAGGACATGTCCAAATCCAATTTAGCTAGTTTAATAGCAGAAAAAAGGTCCAGGTGTATGATTCCAAAGGGTAAACAGCACGAGTGCTGAGACAAACAAAGACACTGGCATCGTGCTTGGTGCAGCTTTGCATCAGGTGTAAGACAGGGTCCTTAAAACTTAAAAAGAAATGTAACCATTCCTGGCAACAAAATACAGAAATCAGCTGATACGGACACGACGTGTGGAGCTGAATTTAGTAAAAAAAAAAAAAAAAAGGCAATGCAGTGTGATTATTGGGCTATTGATCAGTGATCATAGATTTCAGGCCAACATTTATTTTACAGTTGGGTTTGGTCTGAAATCTCAGACCTCTGTTTTTTCCCCCCCCTTCTTCTTCAAAAGTGTGAGTGTGATGCTAATAAATGATTAATACCATCTTTAATGTCAGGACTGTTTGCCTACCAGCAGGGTGTTGGACATTGTTTGTCTAATTATTATTCATTTGTTCTCAAAATGCTCAAAGCCAAGAACCATGATGTTCCATAACACGGGCCCGTGCTTCAAGGTGCAGGCAGATCACGCTGCATGTAATAGCCAACTAACACTTTAAAGGTCAGCTGTATTTCAGTCCTGTCTCTTTTCTTCACATGCTCACGTGCTCTCTGCTGTTACCACCGCTCTCCTTTCTAAGCCTGAGTGCGTACATTTTCAAAATGCCTGTAGAGTTCCAGCTGAGGAATAATCATGATGAGGAATAAACACTGTTCACATTTTTATCAGGCAGGGCCAGAATGAGGCAACAGATGAGATGACGGTCTGGTTTTAAAGGGTAATATGCAGGTATTTTAATTTAAAACTAAACTAAACAAAATATAAACAGACCATCAACAGAGTGTGAACATTTGACATGTCAAAGATGTCAAATGATTGCAAGCTAAACCTCAGTGGAAAACATTATTCCCCAATCCATGTACCGGTAGGTTTGGCAACATGCATTAGGTCAGCATGAAAATATGGGTTCAGACTTGGTTGTGATCAGTCAGTGAGTCCAGTCCTGGAACATGAATGCAGTATGCTCTCATGTGCAGCCCGAATGACAGGCTCACAGAGCAGGCTGGAGATGGTCATCTGGCCCACTGGGATTTATCTCACTACACCAATGGCCAGTCTGACTATGGCACAGGGAAACAGGAGGGGAGACGAGGTACCAAAGACTGTGTGCCACTGTTTCTAACAGCTGTAGACATGCTAGCTTTCTAGTAATATGCTGACATCTATTTGTTTGTAGTATGGCTTTGACAGTTGACCAGTTCTAACACACTTCCCCTTTAAAGCTTGAGGCTTTGTAATTAACAGGATGAATACTTCATTTGCACTCAGTGTGGTTAACTGCCTGCCTCTGCGATATACAGCTTCCAGTTGTCCTGGAACTACAGTTTACATTATCTATTCCCTTTATAAATGTAAACTGATGTAACACAAGCAGCCCCACTCTGCAGACCAAGAGACCAAGAGAAAGGTTGTCTAATATAATGTAAGCTTTGTAGGTATACAGCAGGATGGCTGCAATCGATACTTGATCTAATCGTTCTCCAGTGAAGAGTTGGAGGAGTAAACTCATTGCAGGTTTAGCTCTTTGTCAGACTGCCAAGTAGGATAGCCGACAGTAATGAATGTTTTTTTTTACTGGCTGCCTGAATCCCTATAATTAAACGCACTAGTGCAGGCCTGTCTTACCTTGTGCATCTTATTAAAGGAGCCCTCGTCTGATAGAATGTGTGAACACGTATGGACTTCTCAGTCTTGTTAAGCGAACTCTGACGAGTGCTTGCTCATCTTGTATTTTTACACAAATGTTCTCTTGCGTGGAGACAGAGAGAGTTTTTGCCGATATTTTGGGCATCTTTGGTTCCCCTCTCAAAAAATGGTTTATGCAATATGGTTAAAGTGAAGGTTTTATGAAACACTAATGATGATTGGGATGATCCCAATCATGTTTTTTGGCCCCAGTCCGCCCCAATCTTTAATATTGGGTATCTGCCAACACTGAGTCTGATCTGATACTTGTATTTACTTAAATGTTGACTCCATATGTATCTGCCACACTGAAACAACAGCTGTAGCCTACTTATTCTGAAACACACACTTAATCCAAATACTGATGGCCCTGGTGCAAAAAATATTAAGTTCCTAAGTTTAAATTATTAAAATGTTAAATGAAAGCTTAACCGGGGAATGTGACTTCTGAAGCTGACCTGACGTCATCAGCTAGAAAGAAGATGTATCACTCTGTTGGACTTTATGGAGCCACAAAAATACTCAGTCCACTCTGATTGTAGAGTGATACAGACACCGGCCACAGAGAGGATTTTTGTCAGACAACAGACACGTTTAATGAATGCTAATTAATCATTTTATCCTGTGAAAGTGACGGGCAGTGCTGGCTAAAAACAATCAGCTGCTTGCCTACATGTATGTTCTGTACATTTCTCTGTGCCAATGGTAATTAATGTCAGAGTTTTTTGCGAATCCCTGTATTTTTGCCATCCTGTGCTGCTGTGAAGCTGGAGTGTGCCCTCTTCACGTTAGGGCAATGGGGGAGATAACACATGGAGACTGCAAGAACTGTGATTGGCTGCTTGTGTCTTCTTCTACATTTTTCAAATGCTGTGGGAAATTGTTGATCCAGTGAAGCCATTTCCACCGCAAACTCCATTAATTCCTCCATCACAGCAAATCAAACAAAACAGCAATCGCACTACAGCACAGAATTGTATCTGCCTATGAATCAAAACCTAAGCCGTGGGTTAAATATGGTGGCACTCCCCTTAACCCCTTACGTCAAGTATAAATCCACCTTAAGCGTCCATATGTTCCTCTGCACTTCAATTATCAAGGCCAATCTAATTTCCAGCTGAAGGAAAATTCACTGACACTAATGTCAGGGTTGCTGTTTTATTCCTGTTTCTCTTCTGTGCAGTTTGAAAAAAAATAATAATTTGAATTCACGTCACAAAGTGGACATTTGATGGATGGTCTTTGTTTCTTACAGTGCCCCGGTGACACACATTTGTAGTGTAGGTAGCCCAAGAGGCAATCAAGCTCCTGAACTCCATTGTTCTTTGTGTCACTATAACAAATAGGTTCACTGAGCAAAGGACAGGAATAATTGTAGAATGGATTGGACACACATGAAAGTGAAGTCTTGATTAGAAATTTTAGTAATGAAAGTCCTGCTCCCATTGTGCTATCATCATCATCATAGTAGGAGGAATTATTCAAAACAAGCTCTCAGTACTTGAGTTCTGTTCAGGCTTTAGGGCACTGATTACAAACACAAAGTGCAGCTTATCTGTCCGTAGTCAGAGGCTTGTTGACGGGTAAGAGGCACTTGTAAGGCGCACTGTGGTCATTCACCGGCCCCCAGGAACACATCGTCATGGTAATAACACTCTCACTCACAAAAGTTGATTTTCTGAATCGTGCTCACAGGTTTAAAGACCATCATTACGAGGCAAACTCAGAAGACAGAAAAGCGAGAGAGAGTTTGAGTATTAGTTGTGAGAAAATCCCTGTTTAAAAGCCAATTTTCAAACGGGGATTTTGAGTCACAAATGTGATGCGCCTACCTATTACATGCTCCTGGCTTTAAGATCCATCTTAATGAAGTTATTTGCAAGGGCTTACATCATCGTGTAGAATATAAGCTTGACTGATCCCCAATTCAGCAGAGTAAATATGAATGATGAGACAATCATACATCCATGACAGTCTGCTTCTTTTCAAATAAAGTATGCTGATGTGCCCATAGAGCATATAGATGTACTGAGAGAGCGTAAATGCATGTGATCAGATATAGTGGGTTCAAAAGAGATGTGAGTGATTCTACTTCCTGAAAAATGCACTGTGGACAGATTGGTGCCCTCAAATTTGCTGGCCAAGTTTTGTGAAATATGTTTTCCACGCCTTAGTGTTACACTGATTGTTCCTGTGGAGCCAGGGTGACCTTTTGGTTTAGCACCTTGCCTCCCAATCCAAGCATGACTCCAAATGTGATGCTCAGGCTAGAATAAAGAAAAAGAAATCAGCATATTTCCATGGCACGCTCGTGCAGGAAACTATTCTGCTAATAGCAAAGCAATAACTCTTGTCTTGGTACTGTCCCTGTCATCCGATAATTGAATTGGGAGACAATGCCATGCTGCTGTCACAGCGGGGGCTGACAAAGAAGATAAGTGCAGTAATGTGGCTTTATGCAGTGGCAACATGTCACGGCAGGTTGACGAAGCCATGCTGTGATAAATTAAGAGCCATGCAAGTATACTGCGTGAAATTTGCTTTCGGTTATTTAAGCAGCGCTTTGGTTACCGTCCTTGATAAGATCTTTGTGTCAGCCACATCATCATGTAGCCATTTTGCCATCAATCTTAACACAGACCTCGTTTTACTCAGAGAAGCAGTTAGGGTAGTGATTGTCTCAGCCCTCTTTAAAGCATCTACATCCTGCATTCAGACTGCTGTATCTGGTGTTAAGGTGGCACCTGATTTTGATTCAAGAGTCTGAAATCAGCCCATATTTGCTACACACATCAATCAACATGCACTGTGTGTATTTAATGTAGCTCTGCACACAGCATTCATAAATAGTATTCCTTCAGTAAGCACCTAGGTGAAGATTTAGATTTATTAATCACAGCACTCATTCCTGTTGACAGCATAACAACACGAAAAACAGCTAACTGAAAATGAGGTTAACACTACACCCACATCCACGGCCTTGATTATGTTACATCAGCTCACCTTTTTGGAGCTGTCTAATTCTGAGTGTAGTTTTCCTTGATGAAATTAACACTGACTACATCTATTTCCATCAGCAAAAACTCAACTCTGTGTGAACAACACAAATATCCTGCACAGCCCTACGTACTGTAACATCTTCCTTCAAAGACTCTTTGCATAGGCAAATATTACCATGTCACATGTACAAGTATTTGAAGGATTAAGTTTGCACAGTGACTCACATATTTATTTTCTTTGTTGTTTTTTCATCTCCACCGTGTTGCATCATGTAATTAAGTCTCATTTGTTTTCACTGTATTATTCATGCAAGTACTTATACACAATTACAGTTTGGTCATGTTCTTCACCTCCATGTTCCACTTTCCATTACGCTTAATTGATCATGATCGAGCATCTACAGGGTCAGTTTGGTTTGTTGTTTGGTCCAGATTGTTCTCCCTTATCTGAGAGGTGAAGTGTGATTCCACTATCTCTGGAGTCTTACACTCCTTAAACTTAGCTGCATTTTCACATTTACAAGATAAAAACATTGATTTTCTGTCCAAATGTACTTTCTCTCTGCAATCAGATACAAACTGGAAATGAATATGGTGTGCACTTTTGAGTTTTAAGATAAGATGTCCGAATATTTTAGTGTACGTGTGGATAGGTCTGTCAAGCACTATATTTTAGAAGAACAACAATCATAATTTAAATCCAATTAATTTTAATAGCTATGGTGACTTAGTAGAGCATCAAACAACATGTCCTTCTTAAAATTTGATTTTTTCAAAAGCCTCAGAGCTTACTTTTGTCTGTCACAGGCAGACGCAAAGGCTCTTTTCATGACTCAAATCTATTTTACCACCACAATCTGCTGAGCAAACAAGAGGCTTTATCCGATAGGACAATACCATTCAATATTCATAATAGTCTATAAAGAAGGCTTTAGAGGATCTGGGTGAAAAGCATTGTGGATATCTGAAAGGCACTGGTTTTCATTCTCTGCTCACAGCAACTGGACTGTGTTCCCATATAATTTCTGAGCTGATATCCTATCACTGTCATTGGTTTGAAACATTTAGTTTAAAAAAGGGTGTCATCTCCTGTTGCTCATGATAAGTGCACTCTATATTCATGTACAGCATCCTACACCCTGTAGAAACAGTCTGAGGATACTGATTTTGTCTTTGTTTCTTATTTTATTCTTGTAGTAGTCACATTGTCGAAAATTGTTATATAACATTATAAAAACAACTGAAGGGAATACCAGTCAGCTCTGTAAGAATTTGCATTTTCTGCCCCTGAAGCCTTCAGCTCAATCTACAGATCAGTATTTATTCTGAGTCTTAACAAAACCTGCAACAAGACGGCCAAGACTCAGATCTGTGATTTGTCCAGCCTGGAGATACTGCATGAACACTGAAGTCTGAAAAAGATTTGTTTACCCTTTCACGTCCCAATTAGCTTAATTTTATCACGAAGCCAACAGTTTTGCAGAAAGGACACCGACAGGCCCCCTGAGAAAATCTCCTTGTCGTGTTTTCCATCTTTTCCAATTCATTCTCTGCAGAGCTGCAATCGGTGTGACAGATTACAGGGAGCGACAAACTCTTGTCTTGTTTCCTGCCGCCCTAAGGCAGCAGGATAAACATTTGAATGCTTACGCTCCATTGTTTTCATCCGCGGCTTTGTTAAGATAATTTTCTCAAATGTTTATCGAGCGCAGAACGAGGATGTGTGAAGACAAATCTCTAACCACACCTCTGAGCAGAGTGCAGGCTGGGAGGCAGCAGAAAATAAATGTGAGAGTGAGATGAGTCCAGTACACAAAAAACTACATCTCTGCCACTGAATTAACTAACTATTAAACAGAAAACAAGTTGTATGCATTTAATATAATGGATATGATGAAGCTGGTTTGATTACATATTTGTCTCAGACCTCATCAGTGCTACAGTGAGTAGACAAAATAAAGGCACACACAACCACCTGCAGTCTAGACCTACGAACTGAAACTTATGAGTGAACTGAATGAGATGAAAACCATATTTTTTTCTTTTAGTTGGGTCAGGTCCAGTAAAAGCTCAGTATACGGGCCGTCCAGGTGACTAAGCGGTTTAGAGGCATACACCAGGAACCCCAGATTCAATTCTAATCGTTATTTTATGTCACTCCCATCGTCTCCTGTCAACTCTGCACTGTCTGCCTTTGAATAAAGGCAAAAAACCCACAAGAGAAATAGAAAACCTAACAAAAAAATGCTCAAGACACTTGCACAACTGGTAAAGCATCAATGTTAAAGGATACATCTTTAATCCTATTAGGAGACAGAGAATCTGGATAATCATTTAAACCATTTTAAAAGTAAAATACCAAACAATGACTGATGATTTCAGTCTTATCAAATAGGTGTGAGAAATAAGGACGGGGTAATAGCCAGGATATTAGAAATGTTCCACTTCCGTCCATATTCCTTAACACAGATAATAATCCTGCTGTATATAACTAATATTAACTGTTCAAAATTATTATTTACTGTAGTGGGAACAGTGTCATCACATTCTATTTTAGCCAAAATACCCAATATGTGAGAAAATGGAATTGAATCTTAAATCCAAGAGAGGAAATATCCCCTCAAGAAGTGTCAACTGACCTTATGATGAAATCACTGGAGTCGATGAGGCCGCCGTACTGAGAGCCCTTCAGGTTCCCAGAGTTCCCCACCACGGAGCAGGTCCTGCAGCGCTCGCGGCTGGCGTCCATGTAGAGCACCTCATCAGGGATGACTTGGAACAGCTCCTCCACCACTTCACTGAAGTTGGCCGGCTGCCTCTCTGACTGCAACCACTGGTGACACAGCAGAGACAGGCCTCAGAAAGAGCCACGGCTCCAAGGCCACTTTAAGTAGAAGTGATTGAACAAGGGCAGCGAAGCTCGAGACACTGAGCACATTTCTGAAATAACCTCAGGGGCAGCTTAGCTAAGTCTGCAGGGGCTCTTTTGGCCTGGCCTTCTTCTGGTGGCTTTGAACTCAGAGAGACAGCAAATAAATGCAGGAATGTGTGCGCACTGTATGCTGCTATATATCGTGCTGTGGCAGTTGGAAAACAGAACAGATACAGAATGTTCTGCTACAGTCTCACGAGTTTTATTTGCAGAGTTTTAGTGACTCATGGTCTAAATATTTTTTTTTATAAAACCCGTTCCACCATGCCAGTACAATTCTGGGTAAATACCATTTAACATTTTTGAATTTTATTTGACATTGAATATGGGTAATTATGTTGAAATACTGCTCTGAATAGTAATACTAAAACTAAAACCCAGATTACTCAGCACACATCAGATATGATATTTCCCATATAATGAGAATCTCCCCTTTACAGATATTACACTTAGCTATGGAACATGTAAGCTTTGACATCTCAGTGGAACAAAGAGCCTGGGTACACCTGGAGGTCGTGCCCTTGCCTTGCAGGAGCCCAGCCCGAACCATCTGGCCGGGCTACCGTTGAAACGTGACACTTGCCTCATCAAGTTCCCTGTGAGAAGCATTTCCTGAAATGAGTAGTGACAGGAGGCAACCTTGCAGTAATTTTTCTATTCTTGCCTCTAATTGGACATGGTGTGAGGTGAATGTGGGAATACCTAAGGCACTGGATACCTTCCAGACAATGGTAGGATAATTGTGTGACATAAATTTTGTGAATAGGCTTTTCTAATTTAGAGAGCTGTACTCTAATAATGGGATGTACAGAAAGTACAGTATATATTGGTTTGATAGAATTAAATTAAGGCTGGTGTGTAATTAGTTATAGGGCTGACACGAATTCTAATTTTCAAGAATGTGGATTTAAAAAAAGAAATCCTCCATAAAACATTTTAATGGCTATTGTATCTAAAAAAAAAATCCTGGGTTCATTTTAATGTGTTTTATGATGTGGATGACAGGCCAAATGTACTCGGACTTGCATCCATTAAGACATTTCCAGTGGACCTCAGCTGGCGTTCACTGTGAGGGAATAACAGTAAATGTCAGATTTTTGTTTTTTTTGTGACAGTCACTCCAAATCCAAAGGTTTCTCTCTTGAGCAGTCATTTAACACTGACACCCAGGAATCATACAGGTGACAAAATCCATCACGGGGGGAGGCAGAAATAACAACTCTTCAGCTGATTGTGGTGTCAGGTGGGAGTAAACACTGGAGCACAGTTGATGGCCTTTTTCGTGGATATTCATTTTTCTACCTTTAATAAATTGTAAAGCAAAGACTGAAAATGCTTTATCCTGTTAGCTTCGAATCTAAACAGTTTGCTGTGTGTCTTCTGTCTTTTGCTAAACCCTCTCTGACTCATAAATGTCAAGACTTTTCCATGGACATGATAGAACTAATACAGAACATCCACTGAGAAGCCAAAAACAGTGTCATACTCTAGTTATGCTTTATGTGTTGCATACTTTGTGTTGTTTTCATGACTCAAAAAAGTTTAAAGGTATTACAGGTTATTTTTTTTTCCCTTTGTAGACATACTAATGGGAATAACTGCTGTCAGAACACATATTTATGAAGAGTGGGCATGTTTGCATAATATTTGCAGGATATTAGCATCATTTCTGTTGGAATGGAGACAGATTACAGGGGGTTATTTTGCGTTAAGGGATATGGTTTCACCTATTCTTTGAAGTTATGATGGAATATAGCTCGTTTCATCTACAGATTTGGGAGAGATGCTGGAAGAAAGCAACAATTTCCATATCCACCATCTCGCTTGTTACATGAGAACAAATTGTGCGTGGGAGTTTGCTTCACAACTTGATCCTGGTGAAGGTCCCTTGGATTTGAAACAATCAATGTGGCGAAAACAAACACTTCTCGGGAGCTTTGCAGCAGTGTGTGATCTCTGTTTCTTATTCATGATCTTTGTTTTCAGCACCTCGTCTGCTCTCAGAAGCAGAATGTGCATGTTTTTTTCTCAGTCCTCTGTAGCATAGCATTGCAAATCCCCTAAACAAAAACCCAGAATCTTACCTGCCACCATTTAAAGGTCTCATCAGAGAGGACGCTGTTCTCTCTGGTCATCAGAGGGTGGACGGACTGATTGAAGTGCTCAGTGAACCAGGGGTCGTCCTCCAGCTCCGTCATGCACTGCTGACAGGCGCACAGCCCTTTGGAGAAAAAATTGTCCGAAAGGTGAAACGCGTACTTGAAGAAGTAGAGCGACGGGTCCCGGAAAGTGTAACTGAACAGGAAGGTTGTAAATGTAATGATGCAAAACAGCAGAGCAAAAGTCCTCATTTTCTTCCGCTTGAGTAGAGACATGCTGTCACAGTCAAAATCAGTTGGCTGGGAACTTTGGGAGCGCAATGGACAAAAATAGCATCATGATAAATCTACAGTCCTGAAAGTGTGAGGAAAAAAACTACCCTGTTGACCACATGGTACAAATGGCTCACTGTTGTTGAATGAGCATACCCTGTTGTTGTTACCTTTCAGAAAACACAGTCCTTGCTTAAATGAACATCCTTAATAAAATCCATCCATGCGGTTTCTTCACAGATTCACAAAAACCAAAGGATCCACTGCCTTGTTCTTTCAGCTTGACGGCTCCCGGTTAATCAGATTCAGCCACTTTTACTGACTGTTCACATGTTGACTCTGTGAGGTGAGTGACTGATGTGTCATCCATTCTTTAATGATCCACCTAGAAGGCAGAGAAAAGGACATCTTTGTGACACACATACCACGAAAACTCAGGGAAAGCAGCCTATGAACCCTGGATACTGTTAAAGCACACAGATAGTGGAAACTCAGAGCTGCTCAGTGTTCTTGCAGTTTCACAGCACTAATAGTTCCAAGATGAAACTGTTGAAGTTTCTGTAATATCACCCTTCAATTTCTGTGCATGACTGTGGAAAGTGTTTTGTTTTCAGTTTTTTTTTTTTTTTCTGAAGACAGCCAAATTACACAGGATGTGTCACAGTCTCTCAGCTCTTAAAAATACCATCAAACTCCAGAAAAGTCTTGATTGATTGTGTAAATCATTACTGTTCTCCTGGAACAAAACAGCGTTAATCATCCTTCCATCCCACTGTTGTGAATATGTCAGTAACTGGAAACTGTCTTTGTTATTTGAGACAAAATCAAAGACCAAATGCACAAATCACTGACTAACTGGGATAATACTGAAATGAGCCATTGATCCAGTGTCACATTCACAAATTCAAGTTCAGAAAGTGAACATTTGGGAAACAGTTTCTTACCCAGTCTTCCACTTTAAACACATCCCAATTCAAATGTCTTGTGTTATATAACTTATACTAGTGATTCATAACCAAGGGTGTACTTCAGCAAATGCCACAGGTATGTGGAAAGATTGCGGAGTAGCTCAACTAATGTGAAAGAACAGAAATTACAATTTGATGTAAAAAAGAAAAATAAAATACATATACTGAGTCTGGTGTAACGCTTGAATATTACATGCTGTGATTGAGAATGCATGAAAAACCAGATAGTCTACAAACAGGAAAATCTAAACATTTAACATAATACAGCACAAAAGTGAAATGCAAAGCTGAAGATAATGGATTTGGTTGAATAGCGAACAGAAATGTCCAGCGTTTACGACTCCAGGGAAGCAGTATGAAAGCAAACAAAACCGACCAACAACACTGTCACTTCTATTGTATGAAAAAAGTATTGTAACACTATAGAAATAGTGTTAAATCACATCCAATTTGTAATGAGTTGCCACATTTGGAACATGATGGGTGGTATATACTGAACTTCATCTTACAGGGCTGCAGGGGAACATTTAACAAAAAGGGCTGGGAACCCTAAACCATGTCAGACCTACTATAGAACTTATACAGTTTCTACCTTTAGTAGAAACGCTTGTGACAAAATTCCCAGAGTAAAATAGAGGAAGGGGAATGTTCTTTTCAGACCCTGGCTTTTCACAACTGACAAAGCGAGCAGACCTCCTGGGGTTTCATTTTCAACATGAAAAGGCTACCTCTGCCTTTAAACGGGGCCTGGATTTAATTCAGATGTGCAGCTGTGCTTAGGATCCAACAAATACTTCTATATTTAGCTAACAGCAGATCCACATTGGAGATAAAGCGCTATCATCATTGCACACCGCACAGAAATATATCTGAAAAATGAACCCTGCAAAAATGCTACCTGCCCTTTGCTCTTAACAATTTCTGAGTGAGCCCTCCATACAGAAGATTTGTGGGAAACTCCATTATGACGGGAGAAAGGCTGTGGGACTTTCCTGATTAGAAATTGATCAGGTCATTCAAATTCCACCCTGGAGGGAAGCAAAGAGGATTGGGTTTAAGACCGGCTGAGAAAGACTGTGCAGCGACACAGCTTGCCTGTTGATTTGGTTCTCGCTATCAGAGCAGAAAAACAAACTGTACAGCCATTTATCAGCAGCACTGACACAGGCCAATGCACGGGAAGGCTTATAAGTGATCCCGTCTGCTGTGTGGAGCTCCATAACTCACAGCGGGCTGCAGATTTGCATGCAGCTCAAGGTTGGTCATTGTCTAAGGCAGCAAGTTTGACAAGGATACCTGGGGACGCTTATAATGGACACTTCAATGACTACGCCTACTTCTATAAAGCGGGCTGTTGACTCCACTCAGTTTGAAGCCCCTTGGCATTAAGGTTGCAGGTAGATGTGAGAGCAAGCTGAATATATTCTCAAACAGGTGGCGACTCCCCACTTTTGACAACACACCAACCATCATCTCGTTCCCCTGACCTTGTCCGACTGAAGGCTGGCAACCCTGCGCTGATCAAAGTTCGCCAAGCTGAGACAGCAAAGCGTCTGTTCACACTTCAGAAGGGAGAGAGAGAGAGAGGGGGGAGAGAGGGGAAGAGAGGGGGTGGCAAGCAGCAGTGTGTGAGCTGTGATTTTCACCCTAATCTTCCATTTTGAGAAGTCATCAACTTTTCAGTGTGTAGCTACAGTAAAGTGTTTTCAGTTTATGTTTCGTGGAAATTGTTTTTCTCCCCAGCTTACCTCTGATACTTGTGAGCAATTTAAGAAATCAAAAATCTGCAGTTTTGAAGACTCCTATGTATTATACACTTCAGAGAGGTATCTCTGCTGAGCTGAGAGAGTGGGCTTGCTGAGTTGAACCAAGCCTCTCAGTGGGAGTTAACTCTCAGGAGTAACCTTTTCAGTTAGACATGCACCTTGTTACATAAACGCGACGGCAATTTAATATGTCAGCGTCATGTCTTTTACATCAAAGGAGATGGAAATCTCAGTAGGTCGGTCCTAGAAACACTTCAAACATGGCACAGTCTGACTCGAGCGCTGTCATATTAGCGGCGAAAGCAGATAGAAATTAAATGCACGGCTTGTTCGCCTTAATAATAGCACTGCGGTGCAATGCATAAAATCATGCAGATATAGGTCAGGAGCACCAGTTAATGTTCACATCAAACATCCGAATGAGGGAAAAATGTGATCTCAGTGACTTTGACCGTGGCATGATTAATGGTGCCAGGGTATTTCTGAAACTGCTGATCTCCCGGGATTTTCACGCACAACAGTCTCTAGAGTTTAACTCAGAGTGGTGCCAAAACAAAGTAGGCTCACTTTAAAGTGGACAGCTGAAGACTGGAAAAACATAGCCTGGTCTGACGCATCTGGATTTCTGCTGAGGGTGCAGATGCTAGTCAACAGCATGAATCCATGGAGTCCCTGTTGGTGGTGGTGGTGGTATAATGGTGTGGAGAATATTTTCTCGACTCCATACCAATCAGTCACGGTTTGAATGCTATGCCATGTCTGAATACTGTTACTGTTACTGACCGTGTTCATCCCTTTATGGCCACATTTCACTATCTTCTAATGGCTACTTCCACCGTGATAATGCTCCATATCACTGAGCAAATGTTGTCTCAAACTGGTTTCATGATCCATGAATCCAGTTGAACACCAGTGGGATGTGGTAGAACAGGAGATTGGCAGCTTGAATGTGCAGCTGATAAAGAAACGATGTGATAAAATCATTATGGGAGACAATGGTGAGAAATGAGGTTGGACGTCCATCACATTCACAGCAGTCATTGATTGAGGCTTTAAAATTAGAATAAGTTTTAAAATCCATCACTCATGCAGCTTGTTAGAGAAAAGAGAAAACATTCTTTTTCAGCGACTACTTGTTGAATCACCGCTGCACTGGCATCCCTGCTGAGTTATCAGAGTGGCAAAAGTCGGTCTTGACGTGGCCTAAAGGCGGGAAGAGGATTTTTGTAACCGACAAAGTCTGAGCAACAAAGAAAGCATTGCTTTTACACACAGATGAAAGCAGCAATGTTATGTACTCTGTGCCTGAAAAGAGCTTCAGAGATGCTTTAATGTAGAAATGAAGTAGCCTGACTGGCCATTTTCTCAATATGAACAATACTATGTGAAAGCTGGAAATAAGAAAATCTCGCTCTCTGCTATCATCAACATTCAATATCTGAAACTGCACCAGATGGGATGAATAAGAAAAGATGTTAAAGGCAACCCAGAAGAAATCCAGAGGGATTCTCTGTGAAATTCCTGCTCCACAACTAATAATATCACTCAGAGAATAAAATGAAAAGGCTCCAGATTCTTTTTTACATGTGATGGCATCACATCGACGAGTCTTCATGGTCTGGTCTCTGGCTTTGGTGGAAAGTAATTCATTTTCACAGACATTGACTTTCAGTCAGAGCTTTATTTTAATAAAAAGGCAAGACATGGTTATGTTTGCTGCTCAAGCACATAAAGAGGATTTGAAGATCATGGAGAGACTGAAAGGTGCAGGCAAGGTCTTTTCTCAACATTTAAATAGACGAAGAAATGGTTCTGCAATCAATTCACAGATTGATTGCAGAAAATAACACTGGGTCAGTTGTTAGACGTAGTTCATTAAACTGAACAGGGATAGTGTGAAAATCCATATGAAATAACAAGCATTCATTTTTGAGCTCTTAAAGCCATGTTCACTGAAACAGCACGTGACCCCTGGTTTCATGAAACCCTTTCACAATCCAGCGGATGGTGGAAATTTAAAACGTGGCTGTTTACCCAGGTCCTGGCTTATCGAAGGTGAGAGGTTTTATTTTGTTTGTTTATTTATTTATTTTGCCCAACAGCGCTGTGTTATTTATACATTTTTAAACTGCTGTGGAGTATGTGCTTTTTCCTCGCTTTCGATGTTTACACGTCCGGATTTGTGTATGTGACCAGCATCCTCGCACGGGTCATCAGAGGGAACGAACTACACTTCATTCCTCTGTGTGATATCATTTCATTGTGGTCCAAAAACTATTAAAAAACACATCGATGATTTATTCCTTCATGAACATGTTTATGGTAAATCAATCAACACACACTATCCTGCCACAAGTGCACAACATGTGCATTAATCCGCAGCTGAAAATAGTTCCCAACAAATACATTATTTACTCCAGGATGAAAAATGTTTGTAGTGTTCAGATGTTTTAGATAATTACTGAGCCTCTTTTTGAAAATGAAACTTAAATTTTTCCTTCAGTAGGAACCAGTGGAGTTTAACTGAGAGCCACAGACAGGGTAGTAAAGTCAGATAGTTTTGAGGAATTGACTAATGCATTGTTGGTTTTGGTCATGAGCTTTATTGACAATATATGAAGAACAATATATGAAAATATATTACACCTAGGGTTTACTACAGGTATTATGATTTCACTGCTTATGTGTTATTCCAGAAACAATAACCCCAGTGTGCCAGTCACGACATAGTCAATAACCTCCAGCTAAATTCTGTCTTTGGTTTGTGGAAAAACTTTAAAGCCTCTGAAAACTTGGTTTTTCTCAGTGATATTAAAAATTCATGACTACGTAAACAACATAGTTACAGTTTGGACTAAAAACATACTCAAGTATTAGTTATTATGAGTTTAACAATTAAAACTACAGCTTATGGGCTTGATCAGGACTGTGTGGGTATTCTTTGATCTGATCAAACCCAAACCAAAACCAAAATAAAGACAGAGCACCTGTCATGTGAAATTACATGTGACTGAAAATCGTGCTTTATTGTTTATTTCTGTTGTTGTTAGTAGTCAAGACTCTGGTTTTGGATCTGTTTTGCCTGCACAGCATTTGCTGAACTACATTCAGCTGAAATGTAGAGAACCTAAGTACTGCTCTGTGACATTTTCCAAATGACACGATGCTCCCTGTCAGGGCACATAGCCCATCATTTCAGTGTCCTGTGTCCATGTTCACATGCTCCCTCACAGGCTGGTATTGTACGAGGATGATGATGAAATGATGCTTTTAAGTGCTGCGTGGGATCATCTGTGGGGAAAGAAAAATGCTCTCCGTGCCCTTGTTTCTCTGTAAATTTTATTTGTGTGAATGATTGTAGTGATCGCTACATTGATAGCAGAAAAAAAAATGAATCACTGATCTTTCCATTTACACCATCCCCTGCTTCCTTTATGTCCTTGCTGCT
This sequence comes from Toxotes jaculatrix, assembly GCF_017976425.1. Taxonomy (NCBI): domain Eukaryota; kingdom Metazoa; phylum Chordata; class Actinopteri; family Toxotidae; genus Toxotes; species Toxotes jaculatrix. The sequence continues at coordinate 18,208,407 of NC_054406.1, forward strand.
GTTAGCTTTACTGTTATTAACATAACTCTAATAGACCTTTACTCATTTGCTCCTAGCTCAGCAGTTGATTATAACTCTAATTTTATTATTGTAAAACTGTATTACTCACTTAGACATTCTCTTATTGCATTTCCGCTGATTACTGCTGACTCTTATTCATCACGTCCTTCACATCCATCCATGTACCTGCAGTTGCCAGGAGCAATAAAGTTTCCCCGGTGCGTTAATTCCCTGTGAGGCGGCCTTATTCACTTCAGGCCCATGTTGCTGAATGCAAGCACAGAGAAGGGTAGTTTGAGATGAACCTTCAGACTATGACTTTGAGCAATTCCCCTAGCTCAGGCTTAGCATTTAAACCCCTTAACACACAGCCCCCATTCTTTTCCCTCCTTAAGTAGCTCTAATTTTGGGGAAAAAAAAAAAAACTATCTCATTTCCTACTGTCTGACACTATCATATACTGTATATTATATATCATCATGTTCCAGCTCCAGCTATGTGATGTTTGGTGAAATATTTAAAACCAGCATACAGTGTTTGTTTTTTACATCTGCTCTATTCCATCATATTCCTGTCTTGTGTATTTAATTTACATTTCCCCAAATTTTACTCAGACATGTTTGGTATCTGTGGATACTTCAGCATCTCCACTGGAATACAAAATGAAATTCTGTCAGGTTTGAACAAAGTTTACGTGCACAGCATAAGTTTGTAATGACCGACCCACTGGAGGATCACCCAGGTTTAAAACGTGTTACTACCAACCAGGCTGTAATAAATGCTGATCTAACACGAAGCGTTTAATTAACGCAGTTAAAGCTGAATTCTTCCCCTATGTGTCGGGGAACTTATACATAGATGGCATGTAGATGATACGTAATTCAAATAAATTTACAAAGTCTCAAGGTGGTGAAGCTCTGTGCAAACTGAAATGTGAAAGAGCACAATTTTCAAAGCTGGTGATTTTTAGATTGAAGAATCCCCTGATGCTGTAAAACCAAAATGCAGGTAAAGGAAGCTGCAGCTCCTGAAAACCAGTTTTGATATTTACTCTCGAATTGAAAATCTCCAACTGCTTTGCATGCAGTCAAATGTTTTTTCCTGCACTTTGACTGATAGCAAGGTGGACAGAATGTAAAGCAGCTCTGATTATTGATGTGTGCTGTCAGGCACGCGCTCTGTCCAAAATGAGACGTCTGTCTCATTAATCATTAACAAAGCGGAAGATGTGGGATGCCTCCGATGGAATGAAATGGGCAGTCAGTTTGCACGTTTGTCAACACAAAATACGTGCTCCCATGATACCGGCGATTTCTTTTTCCCAGTTCCCTATGTTTTTATCTCTCTGTTTTGATGAGGCCATTTTGCATGCAGACAAATGCTTTTCCTGCACTTCCACTGATAGCTCGATGCAGCCAGGAAAGAGTGTAAAACAGGCCTCAGTATTAATGTGTTCAGTCGAGGAAGTTCTCTATCCAAAAGGCAGTGTCTGTCCCATTAATCATGGGAAGGGGAGGGAAACCTCGAATGAAATAAACCAGTCCATTTGCATTTTTGTCAACATAAATATGTCTCCCATGATACTGATGGTTCTTTATGTTCAGAGTTTTTGATCATGGAAGGTTTTTATTCAGAGCAGTTTCACACCAGAGGGATACATTTTCCTCTTTATGTAGATGTGAAAATATGAGCCACAAAAGGAGATCAGAGGCCAAGGCAGTGTGTTTACTGAGGACTGACTACACGTTGCAATGAAATAGCTCACAGGGTGGAGGAATCCTCCAGGGATTTCAGAGATTTGGCACACAGCTCGGAGACACATTTCAAACAACCTGTTTCCAAGTGCAAGCGATTCTATTCAACTGCATGGCAAAAAGGACGCTGTCTTTGTTTAATTTCTGACAATCTTTATTCAGACATCAGGCAGGATGGCAGATCTGTCACTACAGTACATGAGCAGGGCGGATTTCTTTCCCCTGTATTGAGTGATTTCTCTATCAGCATGTCAGTCAGATCCACTGAGGAGTTCAGTCTGTCTCTGATCTTGCTCCAGATCCACTTCTGCATTTGGAAAAAAAAACACTTCTGTCAAAAAGAACATGAAAAGGAGACTCTCCTCTCCAGAGGTCGACAGCATTGGTTGTTTGTTCATACTTAAAAGAACCTATGTTTATGTTCAGCAGTGTAGCGCAGCAGGAGGTGGTGTGATGTCCTTAAAGTGGATTGAAAATTAAGCGTGTGGAGGCCTGGGTGGATGGTACAAAGTCTTTGACTTTGACTCAGAGGACCAACACGGCATCATATCTTCTACCAACACTCAGTAGTGGTTTCATTTAACCATGATTTTTTCCTATAAGCCGAATGAAGCAGTTTTTACCTCTAAATACAGAGATGACAGATCTCATGGGCTTAACAGTACATGCTGTTGTTCAGGGTTTAAGTACTTGACTGACTCTAACCCTCCACCCAGCAGTTACAGAGTCAATCAGCCCAGTGACCAGTGAATTGATATCGTTATTGATCAATACCAATGACTTGACAATTATGTGTCTGAGTGCTGACATTTTCAGCTTTCACTGCTCACAAAGGTCCCAATCCTCTCTCCCAACCTACTAGACGCCAGTGCTATCAGTAGGCAACACATCTAAACTGTAGTGGTAAAGCTCTTTTAAGATTTAGCTTATACTTTAATGCTGAAATCATTGCGTATAATCCTGAATTCGCTCCAATAACCTGTGCTTCTGTGTAGCGTTCAGCCATGTTGGGCTCTTTGATTTGGTTAGCCATGCAGCCTGCATGGCTCCAGGGATGGCAGTCAGTTCATTCAGTTGCCCATCCAAATTGAAATATTAAGTACTGAGAGTACTTAAGTACTTGCACAGACATTCAGTGTCCCCTGAAGATGTATTCTGATGGCTTTCGCGATGCCCTTACTTTTCCTCTACCAGCATCAGGAGGCATCATGACATTTTTGTACAGACATTCATTCCCACCAGCCTTCACTGACGGGAAGAGTTTGGTTAGGCACAGGGAAAGATTGTGGATTGGGTTAAAATAAGTACTTTGTTAACGTTGGCTACAATAATAAATACGTGGTTCAGGTTGTGGAGCGGAAACAGGAAATGTACAGCAACCTTTCCTGTCAAAGTCTTGTGTTTTGTTAACACATCCATCCACCTCAACTTCTTCCTCCCTATGTGGATTTTGTCACTCTTTATACAACGTAACCTGACTTCCTCCTCCTTTGCCCCCGTAATAATTACTTCCACCGCAAGAGGTGGCCTAACAATAAAACATTACCTATGGGTCATAATAAGCTGCTTGCACAGACGACCTGTGGGGTCGTTGTTTTAGAGGAGGACAGTCTCATGAAGACCACTATTCAAGAATTTATAGTTTTCAATTTTAGCAGATATCACCAACAAACTCTCTTTGCTGTCTTCACATGAAGTAAGCTGCCAATGAATATTACTGACTTCCTGTTTTGGATTTGTAGCAGTACTGTAGATATGCGTGCCCATAAGAAAAAGCTCTTAAGCCAAAACAGTTACAGTATTTTTCAAGCTGTTCACGAGAACTTTCAGTCAGGCCTCCAGCGTCCTCATCTCCTCCTTGTATGAAAATTTGACATAGTATGTGTGCCAGTAACAAAGGAGGGAGGTATGGATGAGACAGTGTAGAGGCTTGTGTAGGAGGAGATCGTTTCTAACAGTGTTGTTACAAATTGTTCTGGTCCCCAAGAGAAATTGATGAACACTACATACAACGGTTTGATTTCCAGAGACAGTATAATGACAATATTTTTGGAGAATTAATGTCCAAATATTTATTTCTTCATCACCGATGCTCTTTTTGTAATCCCATCCAAAATCAGGAACATAAAAGGACCCCAAAACTTTTTCAAAGTTTCAGAAGTTTATACATTCGAGAAGCCTATATGCAGGGAACAGATGGACTTTTTTGGCAGACTTTTCCGTTACAGTGTGTGGGATTAAGACAGGCTGCATTAAATAACCTGAACCTCCTCAGGACAGCCAGCTCTGCCCTGTCTAATCTATTGCCACAGTGTTATCGGACCACTGCAGGTTGTTAATAATGTGAACCCCCCCCACGTAGTTGGGACTGGGCTTCCATGTGGATTGTTGGATGGACTTGGAGCCTTCTGGCTGTGTCAGAAATCTGCCAACAGCAAGTTTGTTTGTGTCCCAGCGTGGTGGCAGTGCTGGGATCAGTGAGTGGTGGAATCTGTGTGTGTGAGTCAGTAATAAAATGTGTTAGTCAAGGGCTAATGAACAGTGTTTTAACATTCAGTACGATATCTGTTGACCTTTACGGACCGGTACAAATCACAGCAACAGTGTTACATAATATAGTAGAAAATATAGTCATCAAATGCCACTGAAATAAAGGTTATAATCTAAAGAATGTCCCAAAAAATTAAGCCCAGTTTTAACAGACTGATATACACGTTTTCAGGGCCGATCTTAAACTAAAAAACAGAAAAAATAAACAAGCCATTGACCTATGACATCAATTTCACTTCAGTTTATCCCCATTAAATTCTCATGCTCCATCTAAAACCTGTGCTTGTATTCTGAGTGACACTCTAAGAACAGGCCGACCATGGACCACTAATAAAGACCGAGCAGTCCGCCTACAAGGCTGGTGAGCTGCAAACCCTGCATTTCTAGCTGGGTGCTTTGCTATGCTTCCTGACCAACATTCCAGTTTTACAGTTTCATTTGTGTCTTTAAATAAAAGTATAAACACCATATTGTAAAAAGATTCCGTCAGTTCCTACAGTCAAAATTTTACTTGCATGAAAGTACAAAGGTGTAATCAGCAATTCTTCTTCTAATTTTTATAAATATAATTCTAATTATGATGTGGAATGGATTCATTCAGATCAGTGTTGTATCCTTGTCTGTTCAACCCGCCACAGAGAGGTCTTTTTGTACTATGCAGTTTCCTAGAAAAACACTGATAGTGTCTAATGTCATGGGCATGTGAATGTTAATTCCAAACATTATTTTCTTTTTGCAATTTCAGTTATCAATGAGCAATAACTTCCTGACATGCTGCACAACGAGGACATGACAAACAAATAAATACATATTGCACACAGGTACATGTAGGATGCACTGGAAGAACCTGATGCAAAATAAAAAAAAAAAAAATACAAGATGCTTCTTACACAAGCTCACACCTCACCACTACAGCCTAAAAACCACTTTGTGCTTACACATATGAAATTTCTAAAGTCACTCCAGGTAGCTGTTGCTCAAACTCCTGACGCATCAAAAATTGGCCTCAAATGGACACAATAAAGAACGTTTGTGCCTGAAGTATTCTGGCCTCTCTGAAAACCCACAGAGTTACAGTGTAAGCACTTTAAGAGCATTAATTGTGAGGGAAACAGCTGCTGAAATGTGTGTTTTAATCATTATGCAGGTGTATGCAATTTGGAAAAGCGCACAACCAAGATCATCGTCACTAATGAGTATCATTACTGAGGGCTGTTATTTTTCCATCTAGGGGACAAATAAGCTACCTCTAGATATAATTTTACTATTCACGCATGATAATTATTTCTAACTTTCTCCTACGCGAGAGATCGTTGACTCGAATGAAATGTTAGGTTTCACATTTCTTGTTTGAGTTCAGTTTCAGGGCTGACTGACTTTCATCAACAATAGATATATGTTGAAGTAGCTGTTAATATTTTAGTTTTGGAAAGCAACAGAGCTCAGATAAAAGACAAAAAAACAAAAGTCCCAAAAAGACCACAAATCGTTGCTTATATATAAGTATTACAAGATGCAAATCAACTACGAAGAGCTGCAAAACCACCACAAAGTCACACAAAACAACAAATAACAAGGTGAAGACAGGACAGTATTGGAACTACAATGTAGTGTTGTTGATGCATGATGAAGGCTACACTGTCATTAAAAGTCGGAATAAATATTAAAACTTTAAGCAGGATGTCACTGAAGGAAACAGCAGTAAAATCATATGTAAAACCATATGTCACATACTGCTGCTCTTTATTCTTCTGTCACTGGAGTGGAAAGCTACTGTAAAGTCACTTTGTGATGTGTTTATTTAATTTGCTGCAAAATTCTTTAATCCAAAATTTCCACTGTCTGAATGATGTTGACTCACTGTTTGACTCTTTCAGAGACCTGGTTTCCACTCGTCTCTTTCTTTCTGTCTGCGTGTATATACAATAAAACAAGCTTTTCTTAGACATCACACTTCAGTTGAGCCTCTGAAGACAAACGCCTTAAAATACATACTGCATGAGCCTAAACACACAATTTCTAACCCGGCTGTTCTGTCATTTCACTCGTGCGTTACCTTAGTGTATTCCTTTAGTAAAAAGGGACAAATGCAATTGAGGAGGAAGCGACTTGATCGCTATTAAGTGCCTCCTTCCTCAAACATGTTCTCATTCATCAGGAGGCGTGGTGCCTCTGCAGAGACAAATGCAGAGGAATCCCAGCTGACAGCAGCCTTTAAGGAGCCATTCAACCATTTAATAACTACTCCACTGGATTGTTCTGAACTGTGTTTGACATCTTACTACCTGGATGACTAATATGAGTCTACGCAGACACCACCTAGAGTCATCCTCCTTCTCATCAGTGTTCAATCCTGTGACTGAGGTCCAGAGACAGAGTCCTTCTTTAATCTGGGACGACGTGAAGCTCAAATTGGCGATAAGAAGACAAATGAGAGATAACAGGACGGCGCCTTGAGGTGGCCCCTGGAATCACATCAACCGCGGCCTGTTGGCAAGATAGTCTGTAATCCAGGACGCCACAGGAGTCCCTACGTGGCGCCAATATGCTGTTAAAGGCACAGGCCTCGCTATCAAATGGGAGGACGAACTGTGGAGCAGCTGGGCGATGGCATCATCCATCGGGGTTTGAGCCTGGCAGGCAAACTGAAGAAGGGCGTCCAGGGAAAGTCACGAGAGGGGTCTGGGATGGTCAAGGAGAAACGAACCAGTGCTCTACAGTCACTGAGTGGATTTGCATACACTCAAATAATCAATGTTAACCTAATAAAGCTGCAACATTATCATTTAGATTTCTTTATCTGATTAGCTTCATTAGAGTAAGCACTCCATTATAATCACAGCTGAACTTCAGTCTTTAAAAATGCGCACAGTGACAAAGTAAGAAAGAAAGGCTTATCTGAGCATGACAAAGGAATGCACCTTATTTCTAAAGTAAGGCGCAAAACAAAAGTCATAGAAATACAAATACAACAAAAAAGAACAACTATGATTAGCAAGTCCTGGTAAAACTGCTTTTAATCTTTTTGTCCTCTCAGACCTTTGGTTCAGTTACATGAACCTATTAGAAAACCAAATCAATGGATTAGAAATCACATTGATCCCAGTGATTCCCACTAATCCAAAGTTGTGTTTGTATAAATGCACCAAGGGGGCTCAGTGCAGCGAGCTGGCACACTGGAGATGTTTGATATCTCTGTTTACAGAACAGTCTTGTTTACTTTACAAAGTTCACAACCATTTAGTTTCCAGCACATTTTTCTTTGCTAACAGTAAATCAATATTCCTTCAGTTTTCTTTCAGTAAAACCATGGAATCATTTTTTTAAACATCCACTAATACATGCACCCTCTGTATTTTATAGCCTTTCAAATGAATATTTAGTTATTCTGTTTGACTTTTTGCTGACTTATCTTTATGTAAACTTAAAAAAAACAGTTGTTGTTGTTGTTTGTGTCATTTCTCTCCCAAAGTCTGTGAAAAAAGAAAAGGAATATGATTTGATTTCAGATAACATACTCTTATCTGTAAACACAGATACAAAACCAGAATGGCACTCAGCTCAGGCCAAACAATCCCACACGTCCGTCTGACTCTTCTAATAAACATAGTAAGTACCTTTCTGTATGTAACGCAGATTCAGCATTTTCTTCCACCAGATCCAGATTGTTATCAGGATCTGCACAAACTCATAGATCTCAACGTCGTAAATAATGAATGTATTTGTAAAACAGGAGAAATGTAGGCAAAACAGCTGTGGACAGTACTGGAAAGGTGGCTGCTGAAGAACAGCCTGCCTGGAGATGCTAAACTTAGATAACAGAGCCACAACAAAGAAGCGACACACACACACAACCACACTGCAACACAGCCGCATCCAGTGGCTGAACTCTAACAGAGATCATTTGTCAGAGAAAGAAGCACATCTCTCTAACATGATTCCATGATCGAGGGCAGGCTTTGTGTTGCCGCAATTCAATAAATCCGAAAACAAGAAGAATGGCGAGTCTCCTCTTTGGAAATGATCTCGCTGATCGTATCAGTCCTAGGAGCTGGAACCTTCCGGTAAAACTTTCATTAAGCTTTTATTAAGTGGATTTGATAAGAGAAAAGTGAGGATTCAGACAGGATAAGTGGGCTCAACACTGGATTCGGATTTTTATGAAACTGAACCCCGACTCTGTTCAGAAAAGGTTTAATGTCTATCATCGATAAGTCATGATATTTCATGTTTTTTCATTTGAATGAAAAGAGAAACTCTGCATTCAATATTCTGGTGTAACGCTTGACAGTGCCACAAAGGTCAGAGCAATCCTGGAAAGACACGAGGAGCATCTTATTATTAACTACAGATGGAGAATGATCAAGCGGTGCTAAGTGATTTGCCAGCAAGCCACTTCAGCCCCCCTTCTGTGGATGGACTGAAGTGGATGAATATTTCTGTATCCACTTTTCTCCTTTTTCACCTAAATTTGTCGAATCCCCCTCTCGGCTCAGATGGAGTACTCTGCCTGAATGTCAAACCAAAAGTCAAATGTATTTCATTCTGTGGCACAAGACAATGTGCAAACAGAACACTTTTTTTCTGGTTGAGCTATGGGACTGTAAGCTGAGGTTACAGGATACATTTTCAACCATTTCAATTTCTCCAGAGCTTTTTTTTTTTTTTTTTTTTCAGGCAGACATATCTCTCATAAAATGGGGGATCAGGACAGAGCTGATACCTAAAAAGGGCAGACATCTAAATGTTGGATGTGCTGAAGACCACTGTGCTTTTTACACATTTCTGTCTTATGTATGTGTTCTCGAACAAAATTATTCATGACAAACTTTGAGTGTGTTCATGTTACTTGGTTTTGACAAAGTAATATTTGAATGTCTTCTTCTCATAAATGCCCTGGATTCTCTTTTCTAATCCTTTAAAAATTTCAAAGTGCTCAGCGTCAGACAGTGACAAGGCTTTATGATGAAACTCTGCACTGTGCATATTGTTTTATTACTCTTTCAATTTTTGCATTAAGTCTGTCAAGCTGTTCTGTTCTGTTCTGTTCACTGATGTTAGTAATTATGAAATATGATGAATTACATGAATATTCCAAACTGGGTTAATAAGAACTGAGAATTGTCTTGTTAGCGATAATAACGACAAACTCTTTAAGCAGCTCCATATGCCTGACACTCCAGTCCATTTATCCAAACACCATCTACAAACAGCAGGCAGTCACATTTCAATTCACTGCTCTCCAAACATGATAACCAATCAAAAAGCCATAAACAAACAGAGGAGCAAATAAATAAGTTAAATAAGTCACCTGTCTCTGTTTATTAATACTGTTTTTTCAACCATTTTCCATGTCTTAAACCAAAAGGACAAATAAGCACGTTTCCAGAGTATTAGCTCTGCTCTAATCCCTCTGGATAATTACCTTTCTTGTGCACCAAATTCTATGGACATGTCCTCATCACACCCCACGGACCAGCTGTAATTTAGCTGCATAACAAACAGTCTGAGGAACATCCAGTATGTAGTTACACTTCTAACTCTGCACTAACAAGGCTTGCGGTTTAACACCTTCAAGTGCCCGTACAGCACAGTCCACACAGTTGACTGGCAGGTTTATTATATATTGCCTTTGGCCCCAGAAATGAACCAACACTCCTGTGGATACTACCTGGCCACAGGTTTGCCGCATGACAGCTGAAGTGCTCAAGGTTTTAAAACTAGGTTTAGACAGTGGGCTCTTATACCAGACATGGTCTCAAGTTTATAGTGTCAGAGTGTGTGGACTCTTTCAGAGTTATTGCAACAGCAACAAGGGTAAGATGCCCCTGAGTGCCAGGTGTACAAAGTACGTACCCACCTCAATGTCAGTGCAAACCGACCACAATTATCACATCATTATTTCCTTCTCATCAAAAGACTGCGGCATTTCAGCAGAAGCAGTATTATAGAATAACTTTATACTGATGTTCAATATACACTCCAGATGTGGGGCGGGGGCTCACACCTGATCTGTGGTTGTAAGTAAAATGAACTGGAACTTGCAACAAGTATACTGTTATAATGAGGGGGCAGTTGCCACAAACTCAGGAGAGGACCCAAATGTAGTAACCCCAGGACAAACATATGAGTGAACTAATGTCTTTTATTGCAAAACACAAGTCACTGGAACAAGACCAGGGGCAGGAAATCAAAACTCAAGCAACCAAAAGTCATCCATAATGGAGAAAAAAAAAAACAAACAAACACCAGTCCCAAAAAACTCAAAATTCCTTACTTTAGGTCAACCAACAAGAGAGAATTCAAAAAGTACTGAGGACAAGTCCAGGAGGAAATGTAGGCAGGAGAACAGAGCAAACACAGACAGACAGCATGACTACAGACAAACTGACAAACAGGTGAACCACAGAACCACATAACTTAAATACACTAGGGTAACAAGCAACAGGTGAAACCAATTATGGCCAGAATCAAAAAAAGGAGGGAAACCAGACAAAGACAAGAAGTAGACTAAGACAGATACACTAGGGACAAGTCTTAAACATAAAACAGGAAATACACAACCAAAACTCAAAAACCCAAAACAAGAGTAACTTGACTAAAGAAACTACAGACAGAACAAAAGAAACTAAACAAGAGAAGAAGAATTCAAAAAACAAACCAGAAGAGTTCAGAAAACAGCCCACTTAGGGACTGTTCATGACATATACTGGAATTATCTAAGCTTAAAGACACTGTAACATCTTGACACTCTATATATTTACGTTTTGACAGGGTTTGTTATGCACATTATTAATCAAGGGCTGACTTTTGTTTTGTTGAGTTTTCTTTCTCACCTGACTGGTGTAATATCTAAAGACCATTGTTTTTTTTAAAGCTGACTGAAAATTGGTAGGTCAGACACTGTGACCTGTTAATCTTGATCATTCCATATGGTCTGACTCCTTGTTTCTGTTTTTTCCCTAAGCTTTCACGAACTTCTTCATCCCACCTGGCATCAGAGTTTACGATTAGCCAGGAACTAAGGTGGATGCAGACGTCTTTGAGGAGTTAGCACAGACTATCAGATTTAGCTACGGTTGATTTCCATCTCTTTCAGGACAGTCCATGGAATGCTTCCTTTGGGGTTTGCTGGGGATTGAATGCAGGAGATTGATGATTGTTATGGGGTTTTTTTTAGGTGTATTCACTGTCAATTCTTCCAGTTTGTTTAATTTTTTAATGAATATTGGCTTGTCTTCTACTCTGTCCTTTTATAGCTGGATGAATCTGTGCCAACCAAAAAATCTGATGGAGACCTTATTGTCAAGGAATACAACTGGACGCTGGGTCTGACTGACTCCTCAGGCTAACAGATGGTTTCCATCCTCCCTGCAGACATGACTAGAACACTTGGGTAATTCAGATGCCTTTTTTTTTTTATACCAAACTTTTCTTCCATGCTTGTGGGGAAAACGCCAGCATTTACTAAGTGTCATTCTTTTAATTCTAATTGCTCTGAAACTTATTGTATCCATTGAAATTAATATAAATTCAGTCTGCTGTTGACAGACGGTGTGTGAGAGAGATGTATGCCAGAGGCAAGGTTGAAATGTTCCCTTGTGTGATGGATCCATAATCCAAAAATGACTATGTAAGCCTTTTTAAGAGTACTTGTTATTAGATGTTGAGAGCAAATTATTCCTACTATAGGCTGAAGAAAGAAAGAAGTGCAGGCCACCAACACAAGTAAATTTAACCACACCAGTACAACCAAATTTAAGGGGGCTGCAAAACTTAAAATTAGATTGTAAATGCATCTAAACTGGTCACTTTAGAGACCTAATGCACGATTTGTTCATTACTGATGTTTTGATTGTAAAATTATGGTATCATTACATAATATTTCACTCAACATGCGGGGTGGGCAACGTATGTGCTGCTTATCTAACAAATGGTGTTTTTTGATATTGTGTTTTTTTTTCTATTTCACCCAGTCTTATTTGATAATACCATGATCTGTTCTGTCTGTCAGACTCAGTGTCTGAGGCATATTCTATTGGTTGCTGTCACACATGGATCCCAAGACCTTTTGAACTAAACCTTGAGAACCAATGATTTTATTTTTATTTTTAATAAATTGGTATGAAGGTATGTATGTAGTGGTGTTTTTTCTTTTTTTCCGTTTTGCCTGTAAACATAAGTTCTACTTGTTTTAAGTGTTAGCAGAACATGGTAAAGTAGAAAATTGTACGGTAATGTCTGTACAATTATTTTGCCCCAAAACCTGTCTAACAGATATTGCGATAGTTCACCGGAAAGTGAAAACCTTGTTGGGGAATCACTTAAGTCAGTAGACTTCATCCCCTCAGGACCATGACTGCTGTACAAAATTTAAAGGAAATCCAAAAACATCTATGCCATGGTGAGGCCACAATCACATTTCTGCATTGTAATGTGTTAACAATTATTCAGTTTCTTATTAGGTATCAGCTGACATGTACACTGGTAAAGGTATATTTCCAACAAGTGATGTAATGGCCTAGCCAGTTTTCATGTCTGGTTCTACACAAGATTATGTAAAACTAGAAAACGTTGTAAGGGTTTATTGGTACAATGGCACAGATGTTGACATCTAAGCCTGTTGCTGTTGTGTAGCTACCGCTATAACGGCAGGAAAACCATCTTCATACTGTCACTTTGAACCATCCGAGTTTGTGTCTTTTTTGTTGCACTAACTGTGTCTATGCTCAGCAGAGTAACTTGTTGAGAGAGTCTTAGCCGAGGACTTGGATTTTGACTGTGTATTTATTTAGCCTCTTGTATCCTGTCCTCTAGATAAATGTAGAGCACAGAGTGGGAGGCCGTCTTTGTTTTGATTTTGATTCGTCACTCTTTGCTGTGCCTGCAGGGGGTGCTATTTTACATAAATCTTATATAATCTACCTTTCAGCTCAAAGGGGGAATTTCTGGGGATTTCTTTCAGCTCGAGGTGCAGGTATTATCCTCTGGAGAAGACAGTTTTAATATTTAGCAGGAAATGTATTTTGCCAGTTTCTGTCAGCAGTCTCTGTTTGGCATGCCATAGCTTCCTGGCACATATACACTCTGAGTAAATGTATACCTCAGTGTACCTGTAATAAGTAGGGTGCTTCAATGGTTTTTTGGGGGGGGCTGTGACGGTTCCAAGAGGAACCCTCTGAGGCTCCTCTCCAGTTGTTTGAAGGACGGTTTGCTTTTTTGCTCACCTTTCCACTCACTTAACTTTTAATACAGCTCCACAGGGCACTGGAAATGCTTTTTGAATATATAGTCAACAGTTTATCTGTATGGGTTTTCAATCCCACACAGTTTCACAGTGATGTATTCCGGTGTATGGCAGTCTTGTTTTAAATGTGTACCTCCTCTGGGTTTTAGGCCCTTGTCAGAGATCCTGTCCTTCTAAAACATGAACCCCACAGATGCATATTGTGATCATTACGAATCAGCCTGGAATCCAGTGAGAAAATGGATTCTGCAGATAAAACATGGAGTTAATTTGAATTTGTAGCACATGTCTGCCGCCAGTATACACAACATGGCTTTATATTTTTCGTCCACTGACAACACTTCAACCCACTCCAATGTGCAGCCATGCGCATCCCATACCTCTGATCAATAAGTAGTCCTGAGCAACAGGGAACCTTTGACAGGCTTTGATCATGTTGCAGTATTTGCGATCATGCTTCGTGTGCGTGAAAATTGAGGATCAAAACAGCAGTGTGTGTCTGTATTGTTAATGCTTGCCTTGAGGTCCATGACGACCGGATTATTTGAAAGACTATTTGATGGATGTAAACACAGTTCATTAGCTATACACTCTGTATTAATGAGAAAATGTAGAAGCAAGTATTATTTTTTTCCTTAGATTAATCAATTTGTGTCATTTGGTTTTTAGTTTCTTCATACTGAGCTCTCTCTGATATCGAAGATGAAGAGGATGTTTTTTGCTCTTGCCTTTCGCATCAGTATCGTACCTCCCTGTGTTGATTAGACTGATTAGCAGCACTCAATATGTATGTTTTTAATTGCACTATAATGCATTTTTAAAAAATGGACAAGGGTGCTTATGAAGCACAGCATCTTAAACTATGCAAACACTAAGATTTTATTAATCTTGTACAGTGGATAAATTTCATATTCTATATTTTTCTGCAACCAAAATGGATGAAAATACCAAAACCAACAATGTATTTATGCCTTTAACAAGTATTGTCTGTGGATGCACATCCTGTTATCTCCTGTTCCTTTGTGCCATAGAGCTCATCAGAGAGCTACACCTCTGCACTGTGACATGTTTCTTCATTACCATAAACCTGGGCATTGCAGTTTCTTTCATATCAGCTCCACACATGTAGTAGCATGTACTGTATGTGTAGCTGTTTTAGAACATTACTTTTCTTAAAAAAAAATAAATAAATACCATGTATTGTTCGCTTGTTTCACATGTCTTAAAAGAAATGTCTTTAGTAGGAAGAGGTGAAAAAAAAAAACAAAAAACAAAAACAGTGGGAGCCAAAGAAATGCTGAGGAAGACAGAATGTATTAAGAGACCGATGAACACATTGTTGGTTTTAGTCTTTACATGAGAATTGTTGACAATAGCAAAAAATGTAGAAGATTGCCTGCTTTTTTCTTTAACTCTCACTACGCATTTTAATCACCCTCTCTGCACAAAAATAATCTTACAACTTCTTTGCTTACAATGAACGTAAACATGGAACCAATGATTCTGTGCATTAACTATTCATCAAAAATGTTGTCAAGAAAGAGGGGGGTATTGTTTCTTTGTGCAAGTCTACATTTTAAAATAAAGCAAGTTAAAAAATAAATAAATAAATAAAACAGAGGACTATGAAGTGGAAAATGCTGGACAGATGCAGACAGTATGGTTTGTTCTGCAGTGAAGCCTCAGTCTCAGTCAAGACTAAAACATTTAAAATACTACTTTAAAATACTACTCATAGGGTTGAATACTTTATTCAGCCCTATGGCCAAATCAATATACTGCAAAAACCTGTCTTACACTCACATGTTTATTTTCCCCTGGTCTGTGCATTGACATTGGAAAGTCTGAGGCAGTTTGGCAAATAAACAATGGTTTTGCTATAATTAGGGTTGGGTAACTAAGTCAGCTGGTTAAGGACAAACATGTCTACAGTTAATAAGAAAGGTTAACATTACTCCAGTCAGACGTGCTCCTCACCCATACACCTGACCTCCCTGCCCCTCCTTTTCATTATGCTACACAGAGGACACACTACTCAATGTGTTCCGAAGGATCAAAAGGACAACATCATTTGTCAATATCTTTCGGATCTGATTGAGCTTCAGGGGAAAATCATACTCATGGTTAGGAGAAACCAGTATTGAGTATTGGTGAAAGACAACATGGGAACACAGTCTTCCAATTCCAAGACGATTTACTGTGCTATGACAGTGTCAACTTATTTTCCAATCTACACTGCCAAAAGAAGACCTTGCCAGGTAAATGTAAATATACTGTAGGTTGTTTGACAAAAGAATCATAACTCAAGGTCCACTTGCAAGTGGTTTTGGGGGCTTTCAGTCATGCCACTTAATATTTATAAGCAATAGGTGTTTGGTTGGTTGTCATGGAGATGGATGTGCTCTGCAGCTGTTATGATTTCATGCATGATTGTTTTGTCACATTACTCGTATCAAGGTCAACACTGAACGTTACTGCTTATACTGTAGGTCATTTGGGAATTTGAACAAATGGCCGCCGCTCTCGTTCCTCTGTTGAAGACACCTTCAGTTTGCATTTACTGTTGGTGTGGTAGGTATAGAGATATCTGTGTTTTAATCATGAAGATTTCTGTCGATAAAAGGATGTGATCAAATGTGGTGATCTTAAGATTCAGAGGAGGAAAAACCCGATGGAAGCAAAAGGTACTGGCAGATGAGCACATGTGCATTATAGGCTTTTATTTACCCGCAATCAATATATGCAAGTCAAATGTCTAACAGTTTGGGGACATAAACTCCATTTATGGTGTAATAAAATACACAAATGGCATTTGTTTCATTCAGTCAGCCCCATACATCCTCTGCATGTCGATGCCCGATTCCATCAGTGTCAATATATTAATTGTCACAGTTATTATTATATATCATGAAACAGCAACTCACCCTCAGGTCACGTTCAAATGGAAAAACATCTTTCATGAGGGGGAAGTGAGAATATCAGCGCTGCACGGTCAAGAAGAGCTCGAGTGACTGGTGATTTCTCTTTTGCTTAATTCCATCACATTCACTCTGGCGGGTAACTACAAAATATTAAATCTCCACAGATTCTTTTGATGCACTCAGGAGGCAACGGGAGCAATAAAATAAGTTAATTCAAATTTGTAGAAAGCGGTGTGAAATCGTCAGGGGTGGATACAGAGGATCACTAGCCACCAGAGATAAGGAAAAACTCAATAATGGTGGTATTATCCTTTAAGCTGATTACTAGCCCCTTGGAGATGGCTTGGCCTAAACTGACAAAGAGACTGCGTGTGATTACTTGGATGATGAGAAAGTTATAGGTGTGATTCATTTATTACTGGATCCAACAGTAAAGTAACTTTTTTTTTTTTTTCCCTTTTCTAAGAACTCAGGTCATTTGATTAACTGGAGGTGAGGATCTGTCCGTTTCATTTCCTTCATTCTGTGTACTTCTCTTCAGCTCAGCTTTGATAGCAACATCTGTGACACGAGCTTCACAGACAAATTCAGCTTCTTGATCAGTGAAAATGAAAACCACACAGTTTGAAAGCCACACGGGCACTAGTTTGTGCTTCCATTTGTAAGAAATGAGATGAAGTCTGTCACGCTGTGAAACTCGGTGGGTGAGTCCAGCACAAAAAGTGAATCAAAGGTGCAGAAACACCACAAGCTGCGAATTCACTCGCTCTCTCACTGGATTAAAGTTTTATGGCCACAACTGGAAATGAAACAGTAGGCTATCGCCCACGTGTTGACATCTTGTCAGTGTAACACCTGTCTTCTTACTTGGCTGTGTCTCAGGTTTGGCCTTTTGTTTGTGGCAAAGATGAACATGCTAATGCTAATAAAGACTGGGAAATAAACATTAAATGCAGATGGAATTGAGGTGATTGATGGTTGGTTGAGGCGGATGGTTGACTAGCCAGTGTTTGACAATTGATGGTTATCAAATTGACAATAAGCATCAACCCCAGAACTATATTACTGTGCCCCTGTATGTTTGGTTTATTTACATTCTCTAATACACCAAAATTACACTATAATTGGCTGGCTGTATTATGAGGCATCAACAGTGGTCCTAAATACTCTAATTAAAACTATGACTTCACAGATCTTAAATATTTTTTTTTAAGGATTGAAAGAAGGAAATTAGAAGATTTCTAAGTCTGTTATCACAGCCTGAAACACAACAAACACAAACTGCAATCACAGGCTGGAGGTAATACAGTGGCAGGATCTCGCCAAGATCAGGAGGTTCCTCTGAGATGAATGACTGTGCAGAAAGAAGCTCATCAGGGAGCCAAAGAGGCCAGAAGCAATATTAAAGACAGTGCATACTGTGAGCTGGAGTCTTCTCGTTCTGTGGATGTAACTGCTCATTTGCATGTTTGCAAGGTTTCTGGGCTGTGCAGTCAGGTGGCAAGACAGACACCATTTTCTCCTAAAAATAACATTCAGTTCATCTTAATTATGCAGGAGGATGCACTCAGTGTCTCGAAATGATGTGAAAATGCGTCTTAGGGTCGGACGAAACTGGAGTTTTAACTTTTCAGTCTGAAAAAGATTTGATGGTGAAGACAATGTTGCCTTACCCCTGAAGAATACAGCAGCCGGTGTGAAGCAATAAAAAGTTTTTAGTTTTTTTTTCTGACCAATATACTGTTTCAATATTTTTTCATACTACATATATTATTCTACTACGATTAATTTATTACATCTCAGGCTTGAATTTGTGGTCTACAAAGAAGATGTATTTTGTACCCAGTATAGAAGTTTACTTCTAACTTGGCTAGTTTTCTGTTGGGAACAGCTCACATGTATTAAGACCTTACTATAGTGATAAATAACAGTTACTTGATAATATTGAAATACCGTAATGACATTTAAAAGTGGAAATATATGTACTGATAACAGTTGCATAGCTGGGAAGTGGTTGTATTAATGACTGCTGGTAAGTCACATCTGAAAATGTTTTGATACCAGATGGAAGACAGCTAATAATACCGTTGACAGCTCTGCAATGCCAATGTTAATATGAGCTTCACAGAGTGACATGACAGACTGCTTCACAGCTCTGGATCCTGTGCTTATTATATGATATTTCGGCATTTGGGGAAATACACTGATTCGCTTTCTTCCCACGAGTTAGTTTACAAAGTCTGCCTACCAGCACTTAAGCTCACTGACACTGACACAGACGACGTACACTGTGGTTTTATGGAAAGCTATGAGCCAGATTGTTTCTTCTCGAGACGACAGCCGAGAGATACCTTTTTTTGTTGTCTGTTAATTCATGTAATTAAACGCTAACTGACTGCAGCTGAGTACACAATCAGGTGACAGGTGTCACTTTAGCTGGTGGAATCACAGTTGTTGTTTGAAATTTCCAGACATTTTTAGCTTGTTAATTAGTCCTGATTTGAAAATGAATGTAAATGCAGTTAATCGTTCATCCCATGGATTCTTCCATGGAGCCTCTGTTGGGTTGGCGTTGTCTTTTAAACACAATGAAAAATGAAGAAACAGTAAGCAAGGACACACAATGCCACAGACGCCAATAACCCTACACAGTTCAGCAGTGCTGCAAGGAGAAGCTGAGTGAATGACCCTCGGTCAGTGTGTCATCTGTGGACATTTCAATGCCTCCTACTGAGCCCAGGGACACAGTGATGGAAAAAGCGACTGAAAAAATGTGTGAGCAAACAAATGAAAGATTACATGCTGAAAATATTCAAAAAAAAAAAAATGACTGGGTGTAAGTGAACTCCAGCCACCGGTAACCAATCTATAACTGTAACCTAAATGACAGCGGTATTCTTCTTTAAGTGCACTGCTGCTGCATGTACAAGGCTGGACAGAGGGACTGGTCGGGGCAGAGACGATGATAAATGGCTCCAAAAAACAAGATATTTTTTGGGGGGAAAAAAAAAAATCAGCTGCCCTCTGGAACAAAACCACAATGCTCAAGTCAAAGAAGAATCCCATCTTTCAACTTGATAGCAAACCAAAGTGCACAGTCAAATCAACCACTGTCCGAGACAAAAGGAAGATCTTTATCCTGGACTTTTGTACAAACTGTGGATTAGTCCAACGAGGTGTGTGTGCGGAGAAATCTTTTTCAGTCTGAAGAATGAGGAACCATTCCCAGATTCAGATATACTCACATGTACGTGGTAGAAACTTATCCAGAAAGGTTACGGGTGTCATCACTGCATGACCAAAAAGATTTTCATTTTCCATTTTTTATTCATTTTCAGAAATTAGCTGCTTCTCACTTCTACCGTTTGCTTGTTACGTCACCCCATCCAAACGAAAATGGAAAGACTTTGATTTAATAGGTTTTCATTTCAGCCTTCAAGGCAATAAAAACTTGAAAATTAGACAAAGTCTGTAGACGTCTGATATCCATGGTATATCCACACAGCCAAATGCACTTCCAATACTGATTACAGAATTACTGAAGACAGTAATTATTCATGACCATTACAGAAGCCAACTAGCATGTGTGTGGTGCTCTGATGAAGACATACACCGCTTCTGATGTGTTTCTAGTCTCGTCTTTAGAAGAGCACCCAACTGGACTGTGCACAGAAAGATTGTTCAGTCAATTAAACATTATTCAGTTATCACACAGTTCTGAGTAGTTTGGAGAAACGATTAACGCTCAGTATTATTATGAACGATCTGAAAACAACTGCCTCAGTGTGAATGTGTATACAGGATGTGTGTAGAGGTGAAGCTTTGTGGAACAGTTCAACATTTTGGGAAATGCACTTCTTTCCTTTCTTTCCAAGAGTCAAATGAGAAAATCAATATCAATCTTATGTCTGTGCAGGAAGGCAGCTATAATCGATATTTTCATATTAACAACGGATCACATGACTACATATATATCAAAGGGGTCGCTGGGTGGTGAAGAATCCACAGAAGATTATTACCCAGCTCTGGATTTCCCCCTCAGTTCTCAGCTTTAATGCTGTAGAACATTTTAGTGTCTTTGAGCTTGTTGTTTTGGTTCAGTCTCGCTGATGGAACAACTAGCAGGGCTCTTTCTAAAATTTTGTTTAATCTGTTTAATCTAATCTAATTAATACAAATGTAAGAGGGAAAACTAAAGGTAAGTAATGGTTTTTAGCTTCTTCTCAATGAACAGTAGTTTATCCATCCACTCTGCACCTCTGTGCGGTACAGCCAGTGAGCAAGGTTTTTGGTTTTGGTCTCTGTACGGGCAAACGCACAATAAATACCCATTTTTTAAACCCACAAATTGTTGCTATATTCCTGTTTATTTGTATTGTACACATTAAATTTTGTTTATTGGTCTTGGATAGTAGATACTACACATAGAAAAAATCTCTCTTTTTTTTGACTATCCATCGTGAGTCACACAGAGTTACAGGAGTTGTTGTTGTCTTTTGGCAGCTAGGGACTGAACCGCAGACCCAGAGATCAGCAGCCAACCTGCTCTACCACCTGAGCCACAGGCCTCCCAGACAGTGTTAAAGGAATGAAATGCTAAATCAGTTGAGTGCTCTTTTAATACACAGACATATCCTTATCTCGCTTAATGCAAGTAAGTGGTTCAGGAAATGTATTACTAAAACGTATTACTTTAATTAAATTAAAATGTCTTATCCTTGCAGTGTCTCCCAAAACTACTGAAAAAAAATGCACAGTTGAAACCTGCATTCATCAATACAACACTTGCAAAAAATATTTTTTTTCCACAGCATTTTCTTTTTTTTTTTTTACAAGTCTCATTTTCTCTCCACTGGTCTGGTTTATATTAAAATAAGCAGCTCATTATCAGGCTAAATCTCAAATTTGGCTTGTCTTAGGTATTCTAAGTGCTCTGGCAGTTAAGCAAAGAGGAGTATTTACATTTCTCCCTCTCATTATTCCTGGAATGACCTCCAGAGCAAAATTAAGCTACACTCAGTAACTGTGGGTCCAGTCAAGGAGAAGTCCTTCTCACAGAATAGAGCTGCTGTTTTCCATAGTATGTTTAATTAATGAACCGTTATTAACGATGGTAGCAGTGGAGCATTAGGGGAAGTAATGATTCTACTGTCAGTAATTATAGCAGTGATAGGCCTGTTTATTATGATTAGTCCGTATAAGCCAGTGATCCACTATTTCTGTTATACTTTTTGGCCGGTCTATTATTTTATATATATTGTTTAATTGATGTTTGCAAATTCGTTAATATTTATTATTGTGGCTGCTGCTGACTTACTGATAAAAATACTGTATATGTATAAAAATGTATTTTCTCCTGGCTAATGAACTGTGTGTCTCAATGTGTGTATGCAGTACATGGTATATACAGTAGTAGTATATACAGTAACATACATGCAGGTTGAAGTGAGGAAACACATGCTGCCAAAGCTCGCGGCCTAAACACAACAGTTCCTGGAAAAATAAATGGCAACAACAAATCACACAGATCCAGATCATCCTCTGCTCTGCTCTACTACATTAACACATTCTGCCTTGGGCTGCTAACACAACACACAGTTACAAAGCATTTTTAGAGAAGCACTCTCTGCTCTACACATCAAGATATAGTACACTGCTGCAATCCGCTTTACATTTCAGATTCCCATTGTGATTGGAGAACAATGGGACGGCACACGCGGGAATTTGTGTGAACTTTAGATGCAGGAGCGGCAGGACAAAACAAATCTTTCGACTTTGTGGAGAGAAAAGACAAAGGTCCTTTGTCCTCACGAGCACAAGGCACATTTTATCTGAGGTTTGTTTGTGTAGGACAAAACATTATGATTCCCATGCTTCTGGATCAGTTAGTCAAGACTTAGGAAGGTCACCGGTGAATTTTCTCCCACAGTGGAGACACAACATGAGTCTCAATCATACACATGTGGAACAATCTCACACTATTCATGTTACCCTGTGAGTTTCTGGTGTGAGTTTCCAGTTCATTGTGAAAAGCAGCTGCACTAGCTCTTGATTAAATCAGCCTTAAATAAGCCTTTTCACCACAGTTCCCAGCTCAGTGTTATAAGTGCACAGAACAAAAGACTTAATGTGGATTCTGTTTTAGGGTGAAAATCTTTAACTTGAACCGATTTTAACATTCATCCTTCTCATGAATGGCAAAAAAGACTTAATCACCTGATTGTTCCACCATCCCTAATTTACCCTGTATACACAGACGCTGAAAAAAAACCCCTCACTAAATATCTTTCCAGTGCCAGCTATTGTTCATATTCACAGGCTAAACTTATTTTTCCCAGAAAATACAGGTAAACAACCCTGCATGGGCTCTTCATGAGTGTTGTACTGCCACCCCACATCCCCCGCGGTCTCAGAAAAATGAACCAGAGAGGTGTGATGTACAACGATGTGTGTATCAAAAGATTACACTAATTTCTCCGAACCCTTTTTTCATGCCGGCTTCAAAAGGCTTGTTTAGCTACGTAGCATGAAATAGCCTTTTACTGCTGTTTTTTTTTTTTTTTTTGCTGTACCACCATTTTAGCAAAGTTGGCCAGCATGTCGCACACACTTCAGTGTCTTGTCCTCTCCTTTCCAGCCTCTCTCTCTCTCTCTCTCTCTCTCTCTCTCTCCCTCTTTCTCTCTTGCTCTCCCTCTTGCTGCCTGTCTTCTTTTAAGAGGCCATAGCCACATAATGCCAAGCCCGACGGTTTTGCTGGGAGCACCTGGTGAGTTAAAGGCTAGGCCAGGTGGTACACAGCTTTGACTGCCAATTAGAGCGTTGACCATGTGAGAGCTGCCCGAGATAACTTCTAATTAACAATGGACCTCCGAGGCATAACAATTAGCCTTTCCTTCAAATAAACCCACAGATAGGATGCATGTCAAGCCCACTGACAAAATCCTTTTTTCCTTTTCAGCTGCCAAATAATACCCTGCTGAAGACATTCGCAGCATCTAAAAAAAGACATGCAGGAAGTAACAGTAATCCTGCACAAAGCCTTGTAGAATGAGAGTGTATGAACTGCATACATATTGTATAGGAGAGTCTATTTGAGTAAAGAATGAAGGCAGCTTTCCCGACAAGGTCGAAGATGCCGCAGGCCTGTCAACATGGCTGTAAGGAGAATACATGGTACAGAAGATGCTTTACATTGATGATGACACTGCAGGAGTGACGCACACTTACCTAACCGATTGTACCAGAAAACGATTAGGATAGCAAAGGGGGCGGGGGTGCAGGGCACAATTTGATTTTGTTTTGACGACAAAATGGTGAAAGTCAAGGACACCGCCCGTGTCCATCACACTGGATAAAGAAACGAGAAAAACTCCTAAGGACGCCGTGATATGGAGATGTATGGAAGAAGCATCTGCTGCACAGTACAGTATGGCTTTACATAATGCATCCATCCCTCCTCAAATGCACCAGCTGTGGATTCCCTTTCTCTGCTTCCTCCAAAGGCACCTGCCAATAAGCATTATCAAACACGCAGTTGCAGATAAAAGCCGCGCAGTAATTTGACAAGCCTAATTGCAGGAGTGATGTGTAGTCTCGACGTCGCTGATTGCACTGGGAAAAGATTACGACAGCAATCACAGGAGGCAGCCGTGTTTAAGTTGTCATTTTGTAATCATCTGCGATAACCTCCCAAGTGTGTGTGTGGGGGGGGGGGGGGGGGGGGGGCGCAAATGCAAGCAAAATAAAGCAAGATGTTATTTAGTAAATGCTCACATACAGTAAATGCCATGTATTCTCAGAGTGTGTCCAGAGTATAAGAAGTCTGCTCAAGCTTGGATGGAAAAAAAAAAGAATGGTGCTGAGGTGTTTCTTGGAAAATAGCCAGGACTGTTAAATGGAAACAGAGGGCAAATCAAAAAGCCACGGAGAAGCCCAAGGGGAATACTGTGAAGGAGGAAGACAGTGTGTGACCGACCCGAGAGGCCGGAACAAAAGACACTAACTATTAGTGAAATATACTTGTACATGCTATAGACACATGCAGACCACCACCCGAGGGACTAGAAACAGTTCTGCTGTTGTTGCTGCAGTCTTGGTCGCAGACCCTGTTGTAAAGCCGTGCACTTAAAGGGTCTGATTGGGGCTGTGGTGAGCCACGGGGATTCCTCTGTCTGGAGTCTGAATGCCAGAGCTGAATAACTGATTACGGCAAAGCCTGCACTGACTTAACTCAGCCTTTCGTGCCACGAAGACCTAAAGACCAGAGGAAATACCTCGCAGGATAGATCTTAAAACTGGAAGCTGGATCGTTAGAGAAACTTGCACAAACTTTGAATGAGATGTTAGTCGCCCTTGTGGAACGCCATGCGTTTCTTGTTCAGCGTGGCGTCCTTTGAAGTGGAAACAGCAGCACAACTGCGACTGCAGTTTCATCAGACTTTTCCTTGCAGCATGTCTTCATCTGGCTGGCAGCTGCTGAGAGTTGCCATGTTTCACTGTGACTCATTGCTGCTTCCATTCTGCATTGTTAAAAAAGATCCCACAAAGGACTTCCGTTCAGAGGAATCACACAGATCTTTTAAAATTACAAAGTACATACAGATGAGAAACCCTGCACTGAAGACAAACTGAAGTGCACATTATCAGAATGACACATATTTCTCTCAAAATAGCTCCTCCGTGATTGTGTAGTGTAACAAATGGCAATTGCTTGTGGTAACTACAATTTCCAGATGTAATTGGGTTCCTTGATAATGGACGCCACCAAAGCACCCCATCTCCATCTCTGCCACCCTCCTCTCTAAATACTGCAGCGCAGTCCCCCAAGGTCACGCCATCCAATTTGATTGGAGACGTGATGAGGAACTGACGGAGCTAATGTATTCTACTTGCTTATTATTTATAATGGAGAAGAGAGGATTCAGTGGAAAATTGACCAGCGCGCTGCAGACACCTTCATTAGCAAAGAGGTGACATCCAATACAAAGTACACAACAGAGGGGATCATTACAAAACTCATAACCCGTAAACCCGGTGTTTACTCGTGCTGGGATATTAAGCCGACAATAAAACACAGAGTGATTAATGTTTACAACAAATAAAAACGACTTCTGTCACAGGAAATTGTTGTTTTACTTAATGATGCTGCTTCCAGGACATCAGAGGCTTACTGTAAAATGTGTACAACACAGATATCTCTGCCTTCTGCACATCTGCTGTATATTCAACAGTTGCTCAGGCTCGGTCCACAGCTGAACATAGTGGATGGTATATGGTCTTTTTGAAGTCTGAAAGCTGAGCAGTGCACGAGTTAGCCAGCCCCTCTCCCACCACCACCCCCAACCAAAGAATCTAAAGGCAAGAAATCAAAACCAGTCCTCCAAAGGGAGAAGTTGCTTTTTCTCAACATGGCACCACAGTACAGGCTGGTGGCCGACTGAAAACATTCAAAGATGAAGAGAAACAGGCGCAAACATGCGCATACTGAGATCTTGAAAGCGTTGGCTATGAATTCTGAGATTAATTATAAGCATTGAGGGGTATTCTTATTAATCTGCAGATGTGACAAAAAAAAAAAAACAACAGCTGCTTTCCATTAATCATCCAAGTATCAATAACTGTACAGATTTTTTGCAGAAGAAAGTTACAGTACAACACCTGGTCAGCAGCACTTTAATACTTTAAGCCCGCATGTGAGCTACTCTGTTAAAGGTACTGAGATTAAAAAGCTATAATTAGAATATAAGGTGATAGTAGCGCGGGTCTGTAGAGTTAAAAGCATACGTTGTGTTTCGGTACTCACTTCAAGTCCAGCCCGGGCTGCCAGTGAAAGTCCCGTTATTTCCGTGCGGTTGTGGCAGCGGCGGCTCCGCTGAGAGAGCGAAAAGCGAGCGAATCAGCCCCGTCACAGCCTGAAGGCTCCAATTTGAAGAGGAAAACAAGCTCCAAACTGGCAACCTCACACCGCTGCCTGTTTGAATATGAAAACACCGGGAGGAGGTTCACTCCCCTCCTGCAACAAGCACATCCATGCGTTTTTGTGTTTTTCTTTTCTGTGTTTTTTTTTCTTTTTCTGCGAAGGAGGAGGAAGAGAAGGAGAAGGAGGAGGACGGGAACAGTTTCCTCGCGTATACCGTTACTCGCTCCCAGGCAATGAGAGGCATGCATTTTAATTCCTGAGCGCTGACCATGAGGGGCACAACACTGCTACGCCCCTCAGCATCCACACACACACACGCGCGCACACACTCACGCACACACACGCACATGCACATCAGGATTTTTTGGCATGCGTGACCAAGTCCTGCTGTTAGCCTCCAGCTTATTACTGCAGGAAAGAACAATAACTTCCTATACAGTAATAAAGAATTTATCTCTGTTTAATAGCCACCTTTATATCTCACATTCATTGCTTTTACTGTAATTGCAACGGTCTTATATTATTATTATTAAACACAAACTGGGAATAATTATACTTTGATTAGGAGCTCTGATTGATAAAAGCTAATATTCTACATGCCCCCTATATTATTCCCATAATGTCCCCAATGGGACTGTGTGAGTTTATAGTCATATTTAGATCAGGTTTGGTCCGTCTTTGGTCCGTTTGCTTACAGGATCACTACAGCTTGTTTCCATAAGTGCTGTAGACTAATAGGATAATAGAGGTGACTGGTAGCTTAACTACAGTGAGTCTAAGCTGGGTGAACTCACTCAAGCTAAAGTTCACTCAGCCATAATAGCCTGGGGCCTGCAGAGACCTGTTGGTCAGATTTATGCCCTTGGCTAGGTGACTGCTTACCTTTATCCCCCGAGGCCACTGAAAAGCCATTTTGCTCTTAATATACAATGTGGTTGCTTCATGAAAACCAGCAACATTCAGACTAAATCCTCAGCGAGGGATTGATTTATAATGTCACTAATTCTTTCGATCAGCCTTTACACGCCGCCTTTATCTAACACTAAGAGGTATTTCAGGGCCCTGGCGTACCTGAAATTGTTTTGTTTCCATAGTGAGTTGTCAAGTTGTCAAGTGTGAATGTCAAGAAATATACTCTTCCTGTGTCCTTACAGAGCCTGTGATTGAAGCTGACTGACCATTTTTTCAGAAACATGAAATACAGTTTGTTCAAAAAACAAACCACCTTTTCAGTTAAAGATGTTTTCTGAACACACACGAGAACAAACTGGATTAATCCCTGTTTGCAATTTGAATCAGTTACCATAAAAGCAGATGAAAAGAGCAATATATTAAACTGAAAGGCAGTGCATGGTTTGCTTAACCAAGGGCAAGAATCTAGCCTTCTTACATCGGTGTAATTTTCTATTGCAATGAGAT
This sequence comes from Toxotes jaculatrix, assembly GCF_017976425.1. Taxonomy (NCBI): domain Eukaryota; kingdom Metazoa; phylum Chordata; class Actinopteri; family Toxotidae; genus Toxotes; species Toxotes jaculatrix. Next base: position 18,236,218 of record NC_054406.1, read on the forward strand.
GCCTATGCCTGCATTTCTGCAGCTTGCCCCGGGGCCCTGGACCCCCAGAGACCCCTGAAAGCCACTGTTTGCATGCAGATAAGTTCATTTGATAGAACCTTTCCTCTCTAGTTGAGATTTGCATGCTGGCTCAACAGATGGGTGGGCTCTTGGCTGGAAGGGGACTTGACAGGCCAGCTGAACATACAGGGGGAATGATAGCTGCTGGCAGTGTGTGTTATGTGTGTGTGTGTGTGTGTGTGTGTGTGTGTGTGTGTGTGTGTGTGTGTGTGTGTGTAGGGGGCTGGTGAGAATGGAGTGTGTGTGGGGAGGAGCAGACAACATGGTTAAACTGGGAGCAGGGCAGTAGAAATAGAGCTGGATGCAGTGTGATGCACTGTAAAATCTGTGTGGTGGTGATGGTGGTGTGATTTGGTGACATCTGTTGCCATGGTTTTCACACCGATCGCAGCCGCTGGCTCAAAATATCGTATTATAAATTTGAACAGCTCTCACTATGACTTCTTGTACCTGTAACTTAAATTCTTATATTTATGACAGAAATAAAACTCTAACTCTAATAAAACTCTAACTCTCTGCTATCTGGAGTTGCGAAGACATCACATACATGAGACTGTGCATCTACATAGTCGCAGGAAAACAGTTAGCATCCTTATCAGCTGATGATCCATGTAGAAGAACACTGTTGTTGTGTTACAGTGCGGAACTAGTCATAGGCCATAAGATTAGACTTTTAAGTCTGCTTAATCATGTAGCTGATCGTATATTCATAAACAGTTTGTTTTCACTTCAGTGTTACCCTAGAAAAAGTGTAAAAGATGAGGACTAATAAATATGCTTGGCAAACATAACCGTATCTTGGATTACTTAATCTTGGAGATTATTATTGTCAGTTAAAACTTTGTGCATACAGCAAAGTCGCTTTGAAGGTTACCTTTTCAAAAAGTTTTTAGAATTTAGCTTAAACTGGCTCATTGTTCGATTGACAGCCTCGGCTGATTTATTTTTCAGTGGCATGCCTTTGTCCCTAGGTCATGAAATTTTAATGTAGGGGATAATGTCAGCTCGTAATTACCAAAAAAGGGGCAAAATTGGATTTGTGCAGGGCTGCCAGTGTTACTCTGAGGGCCCAGAAGGGGCCAATCAATACTATGAACATTAACAATTCTCTCCAAATGCTAGCCTGGAGATGTTCAATTGACAACGAATGGAAGATAGATTTTGTGGTCTCAAACTTTGTCAGGATTTGTACCTTCAAATGAGACAGATTTTTTTATTATGTCTATCAGTTGTGAATTAGGGTGTGTGTTTACCACAGAAACAGCACAGCTTGCAGTCAGCATTTTCATAATTTCATTTTGCCATTACACATCATAGATTATAAGCCAGGACAATATTTTTACACTTGTCTCAAGTCAATTATGCAGACCAAAGTATCCGAAGGCACAGGAGTATAAATCTACAATGTAATGGTATGGCAGTAAGTCAGTGTACTGAAGACTTGTGTGACCAATCCTAAGGAAAAATTAATATACATTCAGGATACTTGCAGAATAACAGCTCCAAAGTATTTGATTAAATTTCTAATGCTAGCAATTTTTCCATGTCTGAAGTTGGTACAGTGTCTGGCAGGTTGATGAAGCATAAGTTGATTAATTTCAAAATCTGCGGCGGTAATTTTGGGTCACATGGGCTTTGAACATCCTGAGACTGGAGCAAATCTGGTTTAACCATGAGAGAATGATAACAGATGGATAATTACCACTGAAATAACATTAAATATAAAAAAGATGCTCTGTGCTGTTTACAGTGTAGAACACCAGAATAAAAGACTCTCACAAGAATGTGCTTGTGTTTTTTTTTTTTTCAGAAGAGTGAAATTCATGCTGGGCTTTAGCTGCAGTATCTGTGCGCCAAATAGCAATATCTCCCAGCATGAGGCGTACAGCCCTCTGGCAATATCCTTCTCACATAGAGCCAAGGTCACTTGGCTAACTACAGTATCTCATCTCACAATGCAAAAGGACTACCAGTTTGTTGGGCTATTCTCTAGTGGGGGAACGCTTCATCACTATCGCTCTTCTTCAACACACCCTTCATCATGAAAGGCTGTCGACGCCGAGGTTGCGTGTCCTTCGTTATTCAGTGTGTAAAGTGCTGCTCTCATTCTTGTGTTTTCCAGATGCACACCTAATTACACCTCTGGAAAAAAAAATGAACCAGGATGCTTTTTTGGCTGTTCTCCAAGGATGGGTCTTTCACCTCCTCCCACTCCTTCTCTTTCTCATTCACTTCTCCAACAGTGTACATTCAACTGTCAGGTGCTGAATTCATATATATTACTTCCTCCCAGTAGTTCTTTCTCAAGCTTCTCTTCCAGTACAGTCAAACAAAATGATCCGTCTCGGAGCTGGGATGATAAAATGGTCTCTAAGGAGAAGAATCTACACGGCAACCTTTTCCAAAGATTACTGTGGAGGCAGGTAATCTTTGCTGTTGTGAAAGTTGCAACATTACATTAGTGATCTGGGGAGAAAAACTCTCCGATTATCGAGCAAAACTTTTCCGGCTGAGCCTCGCAGCGGCAAACTACTCAAGATTTGTGAATACTGTAACAAATACATTAAACTTTGTGTCATGTAATTAATTGCTTTATTGGCATGTAGCTGTTTTGTGCAGCTACGGGCAATGAGGATTAGACGATGTGAGATATGGAGAATCAAGTGCTGCGGCCCTGAATGCTGCCTCTACCAATTCAGCAGCAGCAGCTCCACATGAGAGCGAGGACCCCAGGAGTATTTTGCAGAGCAGATTATCAATTCACTGCTGCCAGGAGAAAAACTATCTCTCTACTGGGAGATGCCGTTATTTCAAATCTTTGTCCAATTATATTACGCTTGTAGGGGCAATGTGTATGTATGTGTGTGTGTGTGAGCGTGTGCGCGTACATGCAATACCTGCAGGTTGATTGGGCAGGCTTGAGAGGAGGACACTGAGTGCTGGGGATATAATCAGTACTAGTAAGTGTTTCGCAGTCAGTAAAGATAGTTGGAGAGCTGCATGGCTTCTGAAGAGAGATGAGAGGCAGGGTCCCTGAGGACGGTGTCAGAATCTGTCTTATTGATGGAAAAATCATAATCAAAAGCATTAAGAGCAGCGAGTGTGAAGACAAAAACACAGCCTGTGTTCTTCTGGTGGAGAGCTGAAAAGCACATGGCACATGGAGTTTATTCCCCAGTTTAAATGCAAGTAATCTTTAAATAACATACAGACGATGGCCATGGAGATGAAGTCCGAACTGGGCAATTTCTGAAACAGAATCAGAGATTATTTGAAAAAGAACTTAACACACATCAGAGAGGAAATTCAACAAAAGCTCAGGGAAGTGCTAATGGATCTTAAAACTTCAACTGATAGAGTGGGTGAGGCAGAGGGTCAGAGAGCTAACACTGAAGAGTGGACTGTGGACAGAAGCGCTGAGTCAGACACTGCAAGCCCAGGAAAGTGTACAGATGAAGCTAACAGACCTGGAAGCATGCTTGAGGCGTAACAATGTCTGCATTTATGGCATCCCAGAAGGAACTGAAGAAAATAACATTCAGCAATTTATTGATAATTTTATTAAAAAAGTGCTGGAACCTCTCGCTGAACTTGAACTGTGAATACAGAGGTGCCACAGAGCACCCACTTCAAAACCACCCTAAGAGGCGTTTCACTCTACATAGAAGCAGACAAAGATTCACTACCACGACAGGAGGATCTACTTTGTCAGGACTACTCGGCAGGGACGCTATCCAAAATGAAGTCATATGCACAGATTAGATTAGATTCTTGGGGAGAAGGGAATTTGATCTCAAGCAGCATCTCTCTGACCACTCACTGTTTACTTAACTTTGCATCTAGACAAGAAAAAGAACAAGCTCTGACAACTTAATACAAGTATCCTGAATGATAGTAGATGCAAGCAATATGTGCAGGAAGAATTTAAAGACTCTATGTATATATGTAAGTAAGCAATGTAATGTATGTATGTAACAACGTTAATGGAGAAGTGTCTTGTGGGACACTACAAAATCAGTAATCAAAGGAAACCTCATAGCCTTCATGTCTCACAGAATAAAGGAAAGGTACTCTAACCCTAACCCTAAGCTGTTTGATTTATAAGAAAATCTGAAGGTTTCAGAAAAGGAACACATCGAAGGAGACATTAAATTAAACATTAGACAAAAAAAGCCAAATTTGCTGAGCAGAGATTTTATGAAAAGGGCCCCGAAGCCATGGAAGCAACAGGTAGAGACTTCTATAAATTAGGGATCCTAAAACTAAAAAAGTGTGTCGTACACGAGAGAATACCCAACACATTTTTGAAAATGACTACAGAGACCTGCAGTATATAAGGAACCAAATATCCAAACTATCCCTCAGGGGGAAAGAAAAAAAAAACTAGATTTACCCTCCTTTGTTGAAAAAGAGAATAAAGTCCCAAAGGCAGAGATTAGAAAGGAGAAAATAGCGAAAGCAATTTCTAGATTAAAGGCTAAAAAAGCCCTGGGAACGGACAGTTCTCCAGCCAAAGGGTACGAGGCCTGTGAAGATCAAATAGTGCCCATACTTTTTGATTACTTTAATTACTTAAGGAAGGTGAACCACCAAGAACATGTAGGAAGTCAGTACCTTCAGTTATTCCTAAAGAGGGGAAGGACAGAAAAGAGTGTAGAGCACTGAAGCCAATTTTTAAGCCAAGTATTGAACATAGACTATAAATTGTATGTGTTCTGAAAGATTAGAACATATAATCCCAGAACTGGTGCATCCAGACCAAACTCTTTAAATGAACTTAAATAAATCATGGAAAGTGTTTCCACACAATTAAATGGCTTTCTTTCAGCATTAAGCCGTTCTGTTGCTTCAACCTGATTTACTTGGGTCGAGTCAACATGATTTCTTAGAGTTGATACTACTTATTTGCTAGAGTTAAGTCCAACTTAATTTAATAGGGTTGGTCCAACTAATTTTATATTCCTAAAATTACACTGGGATATTAAGTTGCTCTAATTTCCCACAGTCACTGATGTGGTTAGCAAGCAAACTCTAACAGTATCCAACATAATACATTACATTTACATATAGCACTTTGCAGCTGGTGCACACAACAGTTTATAAATAAACAACTACCTTCTTCAGTCTAGCCTCAGTTAAACAAAGATGACACAAAAAATAAAAAGAGCTATGGACACCATGGTGAGTGCAACAGGTATTATTCACATAAATGAATCAGCCTGACATTTCTCATGGAATTAACAGTACACACACATAGGAAAGCAACTGAGAGACTGCAGTTTTTACACACCAAATACCAACAGGGACATTATATGGTAAGACCTAGAAGGACTTTGTTATGGCACACTCATGCAAAGCAATATGTCGGTAGGCAAAGCAGTGGTTGTTAACGTTTGTCAGGATGGAGAGTCAAAGCGAGTTTATTATTGCTCTCACCTGTCTCGACAACATTTTGTGTCTCATGCATCGCAAAGTCCTTCACAATCCGCCCTCGGTTCAAATCGTTCATTTTATATTTCATACTTAATGCATCATACAACAGGCCTTGATTTCCCCGGTTATGTGTAGAAACTAGAAACTAGTCTCAGTTCACCTGAATGTGATTCAATCTAATACATGCTGGGTTATTGAAATTCATGCAAATACTACCAGATGTAATCACGTTCATCTTGGAAACATGAATTTATTTCACACAGAATACATGCAACACTTTAGTAAATATAACAGCCACCCAGTTTTGTTTGTTTTAGTGTACATGATACACAGACATAAGATAATATTAGATGGGTGTTGCATGCTTTTCTCTTATTTATTATTTATTTATTAAACCCTTTAGCGTTGTCAATAAGGGATGAGCAGGTGATAAAAGGAAGAACAGTTAGATGTCTGGAGCTGAAGGTTTGTCACAGTTCTCACAGATATACCATTATAGTCTGTATTTTGTAGCAAAACTGAGCGTGGGAAGCTCTCTCATAGCTTAAATCAATGGACCAAAGTCTCCTTTAAGAAATGCAAATCACCACGACTTGAGAGACAGTCTAGACTGCTGACATGGGTCACTTTTAACCCCAGTTTCAAGCCAGCAAGGACTGATGGGAGTTTTAAGCATTGGTATAGAATTGGCATCACTTCTTACTGTTCAGTCCCATCACAGGGAGAAATGCAAAGCTTTCAGAAAGCCTGGAACAAATGTGGTTTGGATTTTTTTTTTTTTTTTCAGGTATTCACAAACCAGGGCTTATTTTAATGATGAGATAAAATCTATAGAGAAATATGATCCCAATGTAATTGACATATTTATTAACATGGATAAAAATAAGGACAGCAGAAAGCTTATTTCAAAATCATACTCCAGTATTTAATTCATTAAGAAACAGCCAACAAATACGGTTAGGACTAACATGGGAGAAAAAGTCTGGACTTGTCTTTTCAGGGGAAGACTGGTTGAATATGTGCTCTGTACAGTTCACTTCCACCAGTTCGGGTCTTTGGAGTGAATTCAGTTGGTGGGATTTGAACAGATATTTTGTAACCCCCCCAAGATAAAATGTGCACAGACGGGTGAGTTGGGATGGGATCTGTGTTGGAGGAAATGTGGAGAACAGCTGGCGGATTATTTTCATATATTTTGGAGCTGCCCAGCCATTCGGTCATAGTAGCAGGAGGCAATATGAGCAATACACAACATTTTTGGTGATGGAATTTACTGGTCTTTTTTTACAATCTATTTTGGCAATATAGCAACTCATTTGCAGGTGCAAGACAAACATTTCTTAAGATATTTTTAGCCGCCAGCAAGAAAATTGTAACACGAAAATGGTTACGACCGACAGAACCTCCAACAGATTGGATAGATATTAAATCTGTGGGTTAATTAATTCCTGCAGTATGGAGAAAAAATGGATTGTTACTACATTAAATGACATTTATTTCTACCAGTGTGGTGCTAGTATAGATGCACGGGTGACCAGAGACAAAGTATTAAAAACATGCAGCCTGTCAACTCCATCTACAGCAGCAGGTGTCTTTGTGTTGTCTTGTGAAAACTGATCCAGAGGTCCCCTTATCTTTGATCTCAGAGTAGTTTTTATTCCTGAAGGCTGGTGTTGTTGATCAGTGAAAGCGCCTCAGCGTTGGAATCACAGCGTGGGCATTCGTGGGTTACTGGCATGGAGTGACACTTGCCATGTGTCAGTCTCTCTGAGATTGTGCAGTATTGTTTATTATTGTGGAAATTTAAGTTGACTGTTAACTGTTAATGTGAAACAAGACTGAAAAGTGTGAAGAAGCCCTGTTTGGTCTGTACAGGTTTGTTGTTAATGGCACTAAAATGTGATGTTTGTTGTTCAGGGTGGAGCTAAAGTAAAACCATGGGTTCATTAAAATCAAAAGAGTTTATCCACTTGGGAGCATGAATGTGCTCCCTAATTCGCAAGTCAGTCAAAATGTCGGCCACACACCACCACCTCCCCCTCCCTGCCACTCCACACCAAGTTGTCCACTCTGCATTATTAAACTCACTCACATACGAGTGAGGAAACTGAGGTCATGTCTTTAGAAAAGTCTGCTTGGTCTGAAGACCACAAGTTTGAAGGTGAACAAAAATCTAGGGGTGTGGAGTTAGACAGAAGAGAGTTTACCAGACCTCTGAAGTCCTCTGCTCATCTCTGCTTGAGGCACATGGCTCAAGGCTACATCAGCTGCTACCACTGTAACACATCCCCACCCTCATTTCATTGCATTCTTACTCATTTAGGTTTTTACAATGAAGAAGAATGTGTTGAATAAAAAAGACAATATCTCCAATTCTGCTGCATTGATTTTGAGACTGTTTTGTCCATCAAGAGTCAAACATTATTAAAGGAGTGAAATGCTAAATCAGTGCTCTTCTAATGATAAAAGGAGGAGCTCACTTTCTACAATTATATGCCCCAATACACATGGTTGGTTGTATTAATTGTGGATTGTTAGATTATTACCAGCTTTTTAGGCAAAAAAAAAAACAAAAAAAAAAACAAAAATGAATAAAAGAAAAGTGTTCTGAATAGTTTAGTCTGAAACAACATTTAGTCAATAATATAGAAAAAAAAAGAAAAAAGTGTGTGTGTAGTGTGGGTTCACTTTAGGGAAATCAATCCCCAAACCCTACAACATAACAATGATATGAAGGATATGAAGGAAAATGTTCAAAGATTCAGTAAATCAGCATCTGTGTATTAGACACATCTTGTCATATTTTTTTTTATAATCATAGACAAACAACAACTAATTATTAGAAGTTTATCCAGCTGTTATTTTGACAGTAGACTGAATGTAGTATGCATAGAAGGTCAGAGTTACAGAACAAAACAAAACCACTTTGACACACAGACACACAGAAGCACCCCCCACACCCCAACATATACCTGAGGATCAAAACAACTTTGTGGGGATTCTGGGGACCAGATTCCCCCCCACAGCCTCCCATCCCCTCCACCCCGTCTCCTGTTCCTCCTGTTTTTTTTTTTCTTTTCTTTTTTTCCCCTCTCAACTTCTTAGCCGGAGTGTGCAGCGGTGTTGCCGAGGTACTAACAGCCTCTTTTGCCAGATTGCTAAGAACTTCAAAGTGTGTTTGACATGTACACTTGGGAGTCCCTCACTGGGAGTGAGTGTGTCTCACGCTGAGACTTGAGGACGGGTCTTAAAAGCACCGTGTGTATCTGCACTATTAACATTCAAAGGAGATCGCGCTTTGCTGACTTTTACATTGCTCCTTTCAATTAAATATGTGTCATCTCTGTCACAGCAGCTCCAGTAATATACTGTGGGTTATACTGCAGTGCCTGGCAGACAAGGAGTGTTAAGACAAAGGTTTCATAGCCTACATATGAATTAAGGAACTCTTTCTGGCATTTCGTTTGACATTTGACACACTGGAGGCACCTTTTTGTTCCGGCTGCCATGTTTGTGTCTGTCCTTTGTAATTTGAAGTGCCTTTTCTTTTGGGAGAGGCACTGAGAGGGCAAGCCTTAATTTTTCCCGACAGCGGATGTTTTAAAGGGGGTTATGCCTGTTCAGTATTTAATTTAGCACTTCTTCCACAGAAGATGACAAGTCTGCATAGAAAAAGCTTTCAATCCTCTCAGTGCACTTGAGATCTTTTTATTTCATCACGATACACCAGGGTTTTTCTGCCTTGTCTTTTTATCTTTGCAGCCCCCACACTGACTGGTCACAACTCTCAATTTACAACAATACTCAAGAGGGCTGTAAAACATGAAAAGTGCAGAGAAGTGGATTAAGAACTAGATAAAGCATAAATGAGTAATGGATTCACTAAACACTGAGATATTATACTTCAGTAAAAATCTCTAATCTCAAAATTTTGTTTATGTTTCTGAGAAACAGAATGACTTATATTTTTAATTTCCAATGTTATAAATGAGCCTGAAGATGATGGATGGATGTCCAAGTTGTGGTGGGCTTGAGGATATGACAAATTAAAAGTGGTTTTTAACTATTGGTACTTGTCAAATTAAAGGTGCGTTCTGATCAGTTCTGTGATTTGCTTGGTAAGCAAAAGTTGGCAACTCCCAACCGCCCCCCCCCCCCCCCCCCCCCCCCCCCCCCAACATTTTTTGTCCTTGTTGACTTCCCAGAATCCTAAAACTTATATCCCACTACAGTCAAACAAATGGTGTTTGCTTAAACCATACAGTTTCTTCCCAATTGGATCTACACGACAAGTTCAGCGGACTTCCTCCTTTACTCCTGTTGTACTTGCCATGGCCGCATGAGGGCTTTGTCACTTGAACGTAAACATGTTTTGGGGCATTTACTGAAAAGACGACAGCTGTCTAACACAGAGGCCAGATGGGTGGTAAAATCTGCACCAACATCCTATGGAGCTGTTTTTTCATGGTCAGAACCTTATTCATAAAATCATGAATAAGGTGTAAATTATAAATCACTGTGTTGATTCAAAGAAGCTCAGTAGTAGTTTGTTGCTACATCAAACTGCAACAGTTCAGTTCAGTACAAACATAGACCATACAAATAACTCAGCGGTCACTTCCTTGCAACAGTTTATCACATGATGATTGTTTATGTGGTTTTTATCAAGGAGGTAGCGTACTATGAAAGCAGAGCTCAGATTCTGTGATAAACATTTGTAAGTGCTGGTGAAGAACACTTTACCAGCCACATGATGAATATAAACCCATCCTCAATGCTACACTTCATTTACTGGCTAGTTGCTAACTTTGCTTATCCACTGTTTGGTGGCAGTGTACAGTGAGTTTTTATAACTTTTTGCTGAAAACAGCTGCCTGCTGCGACCAGAAACAAGGTTGATGAAATCGATGAGACGGAACCAAAACACACTACATAGTACACACAATTATTCGATCCACTGTTAGTGTAAAAACATTGATTAGAGTAGTTGCCATCCAAAGACACTATAGAAAAAAAAACTCAAAATACTTGTATTGAATATGAAAAAAATTCCATTCTCACTGAAGGTATTTTTCTTTGCAACCTTCACCATATCCCAAATGCTTTCAAAATTCACCATGACTGTTATATTAACTAACTGTTGTGATGCCACTGGGGAGAACTGGTCAGTATAAAGCAATGTCCCTCGTTCTAAGATGTGAAGGATGTGTCAGTGGTTTATAAATGTTAGGTAAATTACTGAACAGAAACAGTTTTTCAGCACATAATGACACACAAGGCTCTTATGAATAAGTGTTGTGAGCATGTCCCTGGTAGCAGTGCGCCCTTGTCTGAGCGGTTTTCTACATTGTAGTTATTATTTCTCATGTTGAACACCTGGCTGTGGAGGACAAACACCACAGGGGGAAAAAATGGTCAATAGACAATTTCACTTGATCCTCTTTTCATCCCCCTAAATGTGAACATAACAAGAAAAAGTCTTTGAACAAAGCTTTTAATAGCAGGATTACCGAAGGTTTCAGCAGACAATGGCCATCGTGTTGTTTGGAGAAGCAATGTCAAACATTTTATGTGTTTTTGCAGGATTAAAATCCTCCAGTGAAAACTACTAAAATAATTGAGCTTTGGTTTGTATTTTATTTAGCTAACCACGTCATTGTTGAAGCATTCAAAGATTCCTTCTGAGATCTACTGTATGACTACCATGTGAAAAGGTTTTTTAGAACTAAACAGACCGAGGTGTCTTTGTGAAATGCCTTAAAATATGAAGCAGTTGTGTTAGTCAGTAAAGAGTTCCTGCCTGGTCTCTGCTTACCGTCCTGCTGGATGAGATTTGCGTAGAAGCTAATGATGTGTGCATCACCCTGGGTGTCCCATGCTGTCCTAATAGCATTACAGAGAGGATTGGGCTACCTGATGGCTGCTGGTCATAATGTGTTTGGACCAGTGTGTCAACGTGATCACCTCCTGCCTAACAACAAAAGCCAGTGTGTGTGTGTGTGTGGGGGGGGGGGGGGTGGATGCACAGGTTCACTCAGCATGTGGGTTTAGTAACAGAATTTAAAGGAAAAGGCTTAAAATATTCAGATTTGTTCTTGTCAGCAGACTCTACAAAAAGACCCGACAATGAAACGATAACACTGACAAGTATTGTGCACGTTTCCAAAGCCGGATAATGTCTAATGTCTCACACCAGGAAACATATTTACACTGTTTCCAGCTATTTGAGTAACGTTTGCTCAAAACTGCAGTGCACAGGTTTTTTTTTTTCTGAAATTTACTGACAATTTTTTAAAAATGAAACCACGTATTTTTCACTAGTGTCACATACAGGGTGGGGAAGTATTGAGAAATAATTAGCCAGAGAAACACAGAGTAATGTCAGCCTCATCTATTAAAATTAAAAATTTAATTAAAAAAAAAAAAAAAAAAGAAAAAAGTTAAAGTGTAACTTTTAGCTTGACTGATTCATATGCAGGAAAGAAATGCCCCAGCTCCAAAAACCCCCGGAGCAAAGCCTTCATAACGTTTTTAGCCACGGTCGCTGTGAAATTTTTCACAGATGCTTACACCTCCCTCAGGATGAATTGTAATAACTTTAGGGATACCTTAACTTCGAACGCCTAAAGTCTAGGTTAATCTTTTACTGTAAAAAATACTGTGCAAAAAATGCAACACCAATCAACACAAAGATGCTGTGAAGATACAGAAGATAATAATGACAATAGTAATAAAATAATAAAAGCAACTTTAACAGCTGAGCTACTGCTTTATTGCTCCATAAAAATTTGCATGCTTTACTTTGTAACTCACCTTGGACGTGTCTCTGTGTAAACACTGGTGCACTGCCACAGAAATTAGAGCAGGCTTTGGGAGGATTCAAGTCACTTCCTCCTCAGATATACATGCCCATTAGAGGTAATTGGATTATTTCTACTCTGTTTATCTCTTAATTCCCCACATCTGTAGTTGGGGGGAAGTAGATTGGATGAAGGAGAAGCACGGGATCTCACCAAGGGTTTATGGGAGCATTCCCACAGCGGGGGGTTATATCCCTGCCTGTTGGTCTCTGGGGATCTGGGACTGAGTACGTGAAAATAGAACCAAGACGAGGGCTTATCCATCCTCCATTATACACCACAAGCAGGGACAACTTCATGCCTTAATGTGACTATTTGATCCCTTTGACATAACACAAATGATAGCAGACATCATTACCCTCCAATCTAACCAGAGATTCTAATTTTTGTATCTCAGACATGAGGCAGCAGATCAATAAAGCGTAAACTGTGAGAGAACGTAATCCAAAGCCAATGATTTTTCTCAGTATTACATTGATCTGCTTTAGCATATCACAGCAAAAATCAAGTCTTTTTTTCTTACTCCAGTGCCATTCTTGCTGGGAGAAATTCTTCTTCTTCTTTTTCCTTTACTTTGAGTTGGATTTTTTTTGTATACCTGCATATTTTAGCTTCAGGCTCCACAAGTGTGAAAAGCAATCCCCTCGAACCGTGTAATTTTGTCATGCTACTTGACTTCCCTTTTTAACCGGAGAGAAGACTACGAAGCAGGACCTTGGCTTGCAAATAAATCGTGCCTACCCTCAGAGTCCCTCAGAAATCTGTGCATGTATGATGTTCACCTTTCTCCTTTTCTTCACTCGTTCGCCATTTGATTTCAATACGGTTTATACATTCTTTGTTTCTCATTAGTCGAATTTTCATCCAGTGCCTCAGCGCCGCTGATTAATTATGCATTTAGACATAACTGCAAAAGCAGCCTCTACATCACAATAATGAATTAATGATCTGCATGTGCAAGATTGTCATGTGCGACCCACATTTTTTTTTCCTGTGATTGTTTCTTTCTGTTTGAAGCTTGTGAGAAAAATGATGCTCTAAAGTCTGCTCTTACTGTACGTTATAATCAATCCTCGGCGTGATGTGCGGAGAGACTGCCGCTGCCGCAGCGCTGGAAGGGAAAGCTATGCTTCAGGGCTTGTTACAGAATCCTTACACAACTTACACAACACAACAGTCCTTTTACACAGCCATGAAATAAACAGCGGCCGCTACACCCCCCCCCCCCCCCCCCCCACCTCCCCCTTCCATCCATTTCATTACGTAGGCTTGATGTCATTGTCACTTATAATAAAGATCCAGATCTGTGCACATCACAGACTGCTCCGGTGACCTTTTCTCAAAGTGCGCAGTGTGTGTGACACATTCAGTGCTGCACAATTTCTATGTGCAGCACTGATCTGCCCATTTGTAAAAGTGAAATTAAAGGAGACTAGAAGGTTATACACATTGTCAAGAGCAACAAAGAAGCGCGTGAGAGGCCCCTTACATCTGCTACATCTTTTGCTTTCAACCTTGGCAGACCTTGAAGTGCTATCCCTACATGACTGGCAGCAAGAAAATAGTCTTTGGTTTAGGATGACAGTCTCGAAGAGATGTGAAAGTGGGTGGTATTTATTTATTTTTTTTACTCTGAGCTCTTTTTTGCATAGTGATGTAAAGCCTTGTGAGTCACAATGAAGGCTCGGGACGTGCATTGTTCATTCAAGGGTAAACAGAGATCAGTTTTCATGCAGTTTTCCATTTACAAACATGCAAACAAATATCCTTTTTGAATAATGTGACAGTATAAACGCCAGCCCAGGGCCACAGGCTGCACCTCAGTGAAAGCTGAGCTCGCAGAGAGAACTCAATCCAATGCTGTAATGTCATTCTCACTTATTATGAAAAGCATTTTCAACGGTTCACCAGTCAACTGATTGTATGAATTACGTTCCCAGGAGTAATAAAGTCATTTGCATCGCCCTGGTTTACACCGCCGTAAAGAGGGACGTCCATTTTTTCTAACTGTCTTCCTGTTGCAGCAGTGAACCGCCTCAGCGCTTCCCATCAGTCCTAGCTCCATCCTCAGGCGCCACAGCTGTCCCTGTCCCCACTTCCACTCTGTCAATGCACTAATTCAACACCCAGAGTTGACATTTGGCTACTGTGGTCTGTCTCCTAACCCATCCCCACTGCCCGTTCCCCCACCCCACCCCTCACACACCTCATTAGTTATCAAAACACTTGATAAACAATGTGAAACTTCATTCATTCCGAACCGGTGTGTGGCTTCGGTTCTGTTTTTCCTATTTGCTCCCCGAAATGGGTTTCACAGATGGAGAGCACCAAGGTGCATCACCAACTCTCTTTGAGTTTTAACTCCGCCGTGATTCAGTGTCAGCTCTGGAATAAATGTATGACTGGAGGCACAGGTGAGCCAGACAACAAGAACTGTCAGCACATCCAATCTGATGCATAGTGTTTGCAGGGGAGAATGAAATATACAATTCACAGTACATATTAAGACAGACAGTCCACCTGCATGCTTGTATTGTTTTTTGCTTTCTGCTATAAGTGAGATTCACAGTCCATTCATTTCTCTCCTTCCCTGTATGTCTCTATTTTTAGAGCACTCGTCTCCAATTAGAAATCATAAGAAAGTAAACTCTTCTTCAAAATGTCTCCAGATGTCAGAAAGAAATCGCTCTGCTTCATGTTTATTAATTACAAGCAATATATCCTTGAGCTGGGAGAGGAAAAAAAAATACAATTTGCTGCACCACAGGACAAGAAATTCATCCTTGGGTGCTGTGGATTCAGTCTTGTTTGTGGATTCAATGTGTGTCTTTCATTTTTACAGAGAGAAAACCGGGAGGGAGGGAGGGAGGAGGATCTGAGATTCAATTTACGGACAAGATGGAAAGCCAACACAGATGTCAGGAGTGAAAAATAGTTTCAATTGACAAGTGAAAGAAGTTTGCAGTGTTGAGCTGCGATGGTTCTGGCAGATGGGTTTCTGTCCTTCCCACTGTGTTTACAGCTGACATGCAAGGCCCTGGCTGGTGAAATCCTGCATCTCAAGATTGTTTACTGTGAGTGTTTTTTTATTTTGTTGTTGTTGTTGTTGCTTTTGGTGCTTGAAAATCCTACAGCACAACAGGTTGGAGGGACAAGAGGAATAATTGATGTGGAGCATGTGCATAATTTATTTCGCAGCCATCATGATCAAAGCAGGCAATGCCATGCTGTTTCCCTCTGCACTGCTAGGCCACAAACGTCCTACCGGCGACGGCCGATTCTGTGACTGACACAGTAGCTGTAATCCACGTCTAGAATCACCACATGGAAAGCACTGATATTCAAGGATATTGCATAATCAGCGCTTGTTCAGCAGGAAATGAATAGCACAGCTTTTTCATTTGAGAGGACCCAAATACGCCTTGAACGATTTCCATAAATGAAACAAACATTCTTAGGCATGCGGTACCCAAGGTTTGTTTATTTTTAATCTCTTTTGTTATCTGTCACTTTTAACCCTCCACCACCCCCCTGCCAGCCCCTCCACCCCCATCTGCATGGAGGTGGGACGTGTTTACCAGACTTAATAACTCATTTGCTCACCTGAGAATACAGTGCTGTGGAAGGAAGCATCAGCCTCCAGCTGCAAGTAATACATAAAGATGAAGTAAGGAAAGTGCCTTTTGAAGACAAAACCAATTACTTGAGCAATTTTCGTGTCAGACGATGGACACAGGTCATTTCATATCATTCCCCACCGACTCTCCCGGAAATATACCTCATAATATAGTACATTGCCACTTTGAGTGAAGGCGCTGACCAAACAGCAGAGGCTGGAGGAGAAACAAAGACAGAGAGAGCAGAGAGCAGAAAGCATGCACTAGCATAACATGAGCTCATTTTTAATGGATTCTCTTGCATCATTGAATGCAGCACATGGTGGCAGTCCCCCATTCATGTTTTTTTTTTTTTTTTTTTGTCTGTCTGTGCTGGCTACAGCTTCAACATGCATGCTTGGTAGTCAGTTTACAGCTGACAGCTGTGTTGCTATTTTGGTATTTAGGAATATGATACATTTCTGTTGTATCTTTGATGACATTTTACATTTGTCTAGTGTGGAAATGCGAGCGTAACTTACACAAGGGAGCCTGTAACTGTTGTTTCCATTTTTGAAACTTGTGGAGAGAGAACAATGAGTTATTACTTCAAGCAGCAGTAACTGATTCTTTTGGTCACTTTGGGGCAGCAGAGCCCAACATCTGACATATCATCACATTATTACAAGTTTTTGAGGTCAACATGTTAACAAAAAAAAAAAAAAAAAAGACCCAGCTGACAAACTGGCATTCATTTGGAGTCATGTTTCAAGTGAATGACTTTCCTCTTTTAGCTCTATTTTGGTTTCCATCAGCTCCTGAAGGAATTATCTGACTCTCCAGCTGCTAAATGCTAACTTTGTCTGTCTGTTAAATGTCGAAAATGACTGAAAACAGCTGCCGGTTGCTGGCGGTGATGTTCAGAGCAGCGAGAGTGAAACAAACAGTAAATCTGTGGGAAGTAAAACCGAAACAAAGCTAAGCGCTAAGGGGAACTGTGGAGTCTGGGTAAGCAAATGAAAGTCCAGATAAATTCTCACTTCCCTTTGAGCGCTGTTCAGTCTCCACCAACACCTAAAAAAAAAAAAATGTTTCCACCAGCCAGTTTCTACCTTTGTCTTCTCTTTTTGTTTGGCATTGGGCAGGTAGCATACTGTGGTTTATTAAAACTGTTTTTAATACCACTATATATATATATATATATATATATATATATATATATATATATATACACACACACACACTCTTGGTGTGAATGCCATTGCATTGATACTGCAACATATGTTATTGGGCTTTGCCCTTAACTGTCTTACGTGATGGAGTCACTATGTAGATGGCCCTATTCTGGCAAAGGAAGTCAGTGGAACATTAATCATCTATCTGAGGGGACTTGGCTGGTATAAGGTTATAAAAGCGCAGCCAAAGCCAATGTGGTCTTGAATGACTAAAGGGTGAAAAAAAAAAAAAAAAACGCTCCCCTTCATCATTGTATACAGTGTTCTAAAGAGTACATAAAATGCTCCAGGACTGAGGGTAGCTGTGTTTTTTTTTTCACTGTGGAGATCCTGAAGCTGTTTGATGGTCTTGTGCTGTAACACGCTGTGCAGCTGTTCCATTTTTCATAATTTCACGTAAACATGACAAAAGCTTTCATTGAAAAAAAAAAAAGATTTGGTACTTACCTCTGGATGAGCAAATGTTCAATTAAACACTTCACACTCTGGAGGATTTCACAATTTATTGTTTGAGAATTTGCCATAAGGACTGTAATTTGCAACAGAGATGACTGGATATTTCCTTTAGCTATTATTGAGCTTTGCTGAAAATGTCAACAAGATTACCAAGCGTTCTCCTCAAAAAACAAGCTCAGTTTTAAACCTGATTTTAATTAGTTTGTTTTGGGGGGGAGTTTGTGTAATATGGGTTTGGGGTCTGTGAGTCAACAGCAACTAATGCTTGCAGCTTTTTTTTTACTTTACATCTATAAGAAAAAAAAAAAAGCTGATGATTGGCAGACACACCCACCCTCTAGGAGCAAATAAGTTCACGTCAGGGTGAGGTCAATGAAAAATGAAGACCCAGTCCTAAAGTGGAAAGTCCGCCCTTTAAAACACTATCTGATATATAATATGGATGATATGAGGCTGTTAATTCTAAGAGCACAGTTATAAATAATGGGCGACAGGAAGGCAGGAGCTCTTTAAATGTCCCTTGAGCCTGGAATTAAACTTGCTCTCTTAATGACCTGATGATTAACACATTCATAAGGCCTGACTGCAGCTACACGGCATGTTCATAAATACTGATTTATGACTCGTGCCAGCCTCACAACAAATGAAATGATCGTTTGTGATGGACCATGGAACAATGTGTCAAAACTGTTTGGCTAAATGAAAGAGTAAAGGTCTTCCTGTCACTTAATGTTTCCAGCAGAGGAACACGACTTGAATTTAAGTTTGTCTTTTAGATGAGTAATTTTCCTTTTCTCTTTCACCTGCTGCTCTGTCCTCCTCTCTGGTCTCAGGCTGATCACACAGTTCATCTTCGTTCTTGCAACTGTGCACAATGCATCTGTGTTCGAATGTAAGTGACATTGTGTTCAGTATTGTTTAGGAACGGCTCTCTGCTTATTTGACAGTGAATGGTGATTGACTATTTAAAGTAGAAAGAATATTGTGAGGTCCTGTCGCTGTCACAGCGAACAGATTTCAGAAGCAGGAAAAAAAAAACCCAGAAAGACAGGAGCTGACATTTTTTATTCTAATTCAGACCACTTACGTGGACTGAAAGCAAATCACACATATTTGATTTGTGTCAATGTGACCTTCCACCATCTGAATCATGGGGCCTGCGCTTCCAAACAGAAAAAGTTAAAAGTAGCCCTTGACATCCTGAAATAGTAAATTAATTCTGTTTCTGTAAAGCCATCGATGTAACGGTCACAGCACTCCTGGCTCTGACCTTGCATCAAGTGTCTCTCTGCACACAAGTAGCCACTGCTGCAGCTCCACGGTTATTAAAATCTTGGCTCTCTTTTGCCTCCTCAGCCTCAGTAACCTTCATACAGCGTGACCATTAATGTACAGATGACACAGTATGCAGTGGCATTAGTCAAAGTTGACTCATTCTCATTTCCTTATATGTATGCATGACCATGTACGCTGAGTGTGAAGTCTTTGTGATTGTTCTTATCCACACGGGTTAAAAACTTGATACGAGCGCCGCAGAATAACCACTTAAAACCTGATGTGCATGTCCTCAAATCACATCCTTTTTTTCATTTTGCAAGTTTTCCGTTGCCTTTGTGTACCCATCAGCAAAGTAATGAGACACACCTCTCGCTGTTCTTTGTGCCAGTTTGTTTGAGGTAATTTAATCCCTTGTAAGCATAATATCCAACCCTGTAGCCTATCCCAGAAAGTGCGTTCTTACTCATGCTCAATTTGCAGCCTTTTGAGAAAAAATGTTATGCTGCTCCAATTATGTTTTTTTTTTAAATCAACATAAAAACATAACGACCTTGCCCTAACCTTACCAAAGCGCTTATTTGTTGCTTTAAATGGAATCACACATGGAACTCAGGATGTGAATCACAGCCTTGGGTACTTGGGCAAGCCAGGCAAGTTACTTTGAGCTAATTGCTAACATGAACATGCCAACATGCTTACAGGGACACTGTCACTGTCTTAGTTTAGCTTGCTACTATACTTCTCATATCTGTACAACATTTTGTACCAATCCATCCAATAGTTGTAGAAACATTTCAGTATGGACCAAAGTGGTGGATCAGCAGACCAACACTTTCGTCCCTAAAAGATGCACCACGCTGCTAAGAAAATGCAGGACCTGTGGTGCATATCCCATAAATTTGCAGTTAATCAAATTACCACATACTAATTGCCATCTACTGAACACTTCAGAGCCTCTTAGGGTCTGGATCCCTGAGGCTGTTGCCTACTTTGCCTGATTGATAAACCAGCCTTGTCAGCAATAAATCAAAGCAGAACTAAATATATATATCCTTATGTGCAGCTGGGCTGATTTCCCTGATTTTTTTTCTTGGCAAAATAACAGCGAAACCTTTGAAAATAAACTGACAAATTCTGTATGTTTAGGCTTGTCTCATGCTGCACTCAGTGACAGAGGTCACTGAGTCTCAGCAGGTGCACAGGCTCAGGTCATCAGGAGTGAGTGAGTACTCAAAGTATCTCATGTATACGGACGTCCATCATAAATGTATTTGTGTTACAGAAAAAAAAAAGTTTCAATTTTTAATGAGAGTGATTAGCCTTACAATCAACTCTGTTAAATGTGATTAAATTAGGAGCTCAGCCCTATACGCACTCGCTGCTGTGATGCTTGAATTAAACAGACACCTACATCCATTGCAAGTTTCCTTGATTGTTCACTTGACTGTTTCTTAATAAAACAGGAAGGAGCAGCCTATGTAATCATTTTCATGTCTTTTTTTCCCTCCATTTCTGCTTGTCATCACCTTGACTACAAAAGGAAAGAAAAAAAAAATTAAACATTAGTATGATGAGTTCCTGACTGCTATTTAATTAAACGCATGCAGGGTTTAACTGGAGACTTGCACTTTAAATGGCAATAGTAAAAGTTCCAGTGCTTTGTATTTCTCAGACAACACTATCAGCGCTGCCTTAATTAGAAATTTAACTCTTTACCTGCCACCGATGGGCCACCTGTTTGTGTAGACATCAAGGTTCCTGCTTAGTTTAGAGGCAACAAAGCGGCAGAAGACAATAATCTCACTGTCATTAGTGAAGTTTATTATGTGCCGTGACAAATGTGCACGCCATGAAGCCATAGTTTTGTGTGACAGTGATGGCACTGGTGACAAAAGCTGGTCAGGCGAGATGAGAGAATGAGGGCAGAAGAGGTGAAGAGAGAAAATGAGTTCTTTATCGCACTATCTGATGAAAAACCAGAAACCTGAAATCCATGTTCACGTAACCACGCTGCCTCCTGTCTAAGAGTCAGTAAGAGAGAATCTGTTTGAAACATCTCCTGAAGTCTCAAGTGCTCAAACAAACGTATCCACCTCTGAGAATAACCTGCATGACTGGGTGACATTTGGAAGGTAAATACCCTGTCAAATATCATAAATCTTGCATGTGCATCCGAGCTCATCAGCGAAAAGGCACAGATTATTAAAGATGCAAGAATAACTTCACCGCAAAGGAAAATGCCACCCTCGGAAATACTTTATGATTAACTGTGTTTACCCAGAATGCCTTTTTACCCCCTGCCTCCCCTCCCTTCCCGCAGGAACAATTTGAGGTCACGTCATAGTCATAAAAGTCTAGGTACTGGTTAAATTGGACCTGCTAACAAAGCTTTATTGTTGTGTGTAGATGTGGGAAGCACTTAAATTAAAACGGCACTCTGTTGCTGTTTGCACCAAACACCACCAGAGGACAGTGCAAGCACTGCCTACCATCACGTCTTCCACCGTGTGTTACACACTCCATCTAAAAGGAGAAATAATGTTGAGATAATGAAATATATAAAAAAGACTGGCATGCTTTATAAAAAACAACATAGACATACTTAACTGACTCTATAATGTCTATATTTTCTTTATTTTTAAATGACTGATTCTTAATGAATCATTAAATTCACTGTTATGTGAAACTGTATTTACCAATATATTTTTTTTTGTAACTTCAGTGACCTGTAATGTTTTTCACTGTAATGTTTCTATTGTCAACCTACCTACGTGTCAACAAGTGAGGGTAAGCAAAGAGAGGTCAACTGCAATAATTACTATTATAACTATTACAGTTGTAATTACAGTACAGCATTATTATCATTGCACAGTTTATATTCAGTGCACGTTAGCATTAATGTTATAATCCTATCTTTAGTCTCTGCACTTAGTTTTTATTTTATATCCTAAGTGTATTTTAGTCAATCTATATAATTTGACCTTTTCTTTTTATTTATTTATGTATTTATTTTAATTGTTGTATGTATGTATTTATCTACCCATGTAAATGTAAGAAGCAAATGCAAAAAAATATCAATATATAAATAAAAAACACCAGCACAATGTTGAGTGGGGATTCCCATGGGGGACACTTCCACTGTGAGGACAGGTAACACCAAACCTGCTGCTTCAATACAATCTGTTTTATATGATTAGTGTTGTTAATTAATGTTCATAGCATTTAAGGTACTTCTGTTAAAAAAAAAAAAAAAAAAAAAAAAAAAGACCAAATACTAATTGTTACAGAGCATGAAATACTGTAAACTCATTGTCACCAAATCCCAAGTGAGACTGTGGAACAGAGCACGCTTCTGTTGTGTAAACTAACCTGAATGGGCTGAATTTCTAGAGAAATTCAAATACAAATCGGTAGTTATGAAAAACTTTGTTTCATTTGTTGAATTTTTTTCCACTCATATCTTGATTGTAACTGACTTTCTTTTTTTTATTACATTTTATTAAAAAACAAACAAAAAGCGAGTAGCACTTTAATTCTAACAAAAGTAAAAGGCAAATATATTAACCATATATGCTGTTTATATTGCTTGTAATTGAGATGAAGTAAACATCTGTTGAGTATTTTAACATAAAATTGTTTGATTGTGTTGAATTAAAAACCCAAAAATGCAGCAGGTCCACCAGACCCACGAAGACTGGCTGAGTAACAAAAATGTGAACACCACACAAGGACCTGATGTCTTCATCTGTTTGCATTCTCACACACAAACTGACATGTTTTTGTAGCAATCACACAAACGAGCTGACAACAACTAAAACCCTGAAATTTAAATTTAATATCAGCTGATGCTTGTTTTGTTCAGTGACGATTTTTCTAATTCTGTGACATCTGATGGTTGCCAGATCATTTTTGAATATCCCTCATCTCAAAATGTTTCACTCTTTAACATAATAACCTGCATGGATTTTACCATGTGGAGTTAAAATGGCAGGATCATTTGAGATTGGTAAAAATACTGGTGGGCACAATTCAGCAACATCTTGACACCGATAAGGGAGATTTCCCTGTCTTTTTTTTTTTCTTTTTTTAATTACAATTTGAATACACAAACCTATACCCAAATCTATTCTGATGACCAGACCTGCACTTCCTCATACTGTGATCTAGGTCTCAATGAGATTATTGTCTTCTCTCCTTTAGGTACATTATATTATATTGCTTTGCATTATGGTGGCATGACATCAGATAACTGTGACTTAAACACTTTGCTTTGGAAATTTCCTATTTGTCTGTTGCCTATAAATTCTTACCACAATTTATCAGTTGATTACAGCAGAACCTATACCCATCACTTTATCAGCTTATCTCAGAGCCAGAGGCACTGCTACACCGAATGGTGAAGACTGACTCAGATGGCTGACACACCTCCCAGTGGGGATGAAGGAGACGTAGCTGCTTAGAGCAAAATTCTGAATAATTGTGCTCGTTCGGGTTGAATGGTGAAACATTTCCACAGAAAAGTCAGCCTCCATTTTATATCACTCATTAAACTATTGTTTCCATCAGTACATAACAGTGGGCGGTGGTGCCAAACAAACAAAACAGGTGTGCCTCAGGTGCCACTAACTAACATTAAAACAATTCAACTGCTACCTTGCATGTTTAGGCAGAGTTCCCAGCTTCATGCCTCACATCTGTGTGAAAAAGGTCTAGTTAAAGATGACTGGTTACATGCCATTCATGACAGGGGAATACCATTCGTGGTCTGGACCAGGATATTAACATCAACAACTACTTCTTTATGGGCCAATGCTTTGAACAAGTCTGTGGTGAGGAAAGCTCAACAAATATAAATAAAGAAATATATTTCTGCTTTTATCTGATTCAAAGGAAAATGAGCCATGGACTGAGCAAACACTGAGATTAGGATCAGCGTCAACTGCTGTAACACCCTGATGTCAAATATAATATACCAATGACACATCAAACTATGAGACCATTGATACATTAAAACCAAAAGAAACTATGTTTGGTCTTTCACATGAACAAAGAAATCGATCGGTGATCGTGTCCTAAAAATACTGCAGAAGGAAGGAGGAGGAGATAATCAAGATAACATATTGAAGCCATGTTTCTCTGTCTGCTCTGACACTGTTCTGTCCTTTACTTTTGTAGGTATGGCAGTATTGTTGATTGTTGATCCCACTGTCTGTGGGAAATTCAAATAGAAACTGTGAGCAGCTTTGTGAGATGAGAGGGTACAAAGGCAACCACAGGGCCATTATTGCCACAAATGGACTTCACTGGGATTTCAGAGTAATTAGCCACGACTTCCCTTAACCAGACCCATGCTGTCTAATTCCTTCATCCACAGAGAGCAAAACTGGCGAAGCAGCCTAATTTTAAAAGCAATCTCCAGGTCCCATCATAAGCCTGGGATTTTCATTAGCATCTTGTCACTGCTCAAACTCCAATTATCTCTTAATTGGAGCTCATTTTGCACTTATTTGTGGGATAATAATCAACACTGCATGCCACCGAGGCGAGAATGAGGTGAAAGCGGGTATATATTTGAATAGAGAAACCTTCGTCAGGTAGGCCATCGCAGCTTTTTAAGACTTGTCACACTTACAATAGCAGCTCTGTGACAGGAACACTGATGCTTTGAGCTAAATGACAGCACTGCAACATGCTCTCGATGCCAGCGCTACCACAATGATACTTAGCAGATAATATTCACTGTGATCACTATCTTAGTATTGCACGTTAGCATGCCCACATTTGCTTATTAGCACTAAACACAACTATATAACTCATAATGCTGATCGGTTATTGGCGTTAGATGAAAAGTCAGGGGTTACCCAAAAAGTCAATCAGCTTCATCCTCTGGGGGGAGACTGGGGTGCAGTCCCCACCCAATCCCCACCCTGTGGGAGGCAGGAGTGGTGAATGTGCTGCAGCAACCCTAAACCCCATGTTCAGGTGGTTGTTGTTTCTATAATCATTATTATTATTATTATCATTGTTTTGCTGTCATGGTACTCCCCACTCTCCCTGCCCCTGCCACCCACTATAGACATGTCCTTTTTTATATCATTGTGAACAACACAGCAATGTGTCTGTGAGTCTATTTATCTATTGTGTCAGAAGTTTTAGACCAGACTCAGACATCTTCTTCAAATCCAAATCAACCAACAGCAGCACATTAAAAGCATGGTTTTTGCCACGACTGAAGACTCAGTCAGTGTTGTTTTCTTTTTTTTTCATCACTATGTTATAGATATTGTTTCTCTGTGATGTTGTTGATGATGTTATGGCAGTCGATGTGATTGACTATGCTGCAGGGACAGCATGAACGTTGCCTGAGAAATGTAACCAAGTGTAATGCTGTGGTTATTTGATTTCGCAGGAAAATGACACTGAAAAAAATCTTGTGATTAATATTAGAATCAGTATAAAGCAGTTTTCTCTGGCTACGGGGCTGAAACCAGCTCAACCTGTCGCACTAACTTCTGCTGCATTCAGGTCTAGTTAGCTGCATCTCTTCTCCTCAGAGATGATTGTATGTGGAAAGATGAATCACATCCTGTTTGCCACCAAAGGCCTCTTAGTGAGAAATTTCAGCTTATAGCTTATAATAAGGCAATGACAAGGCAGTCACACTGGTGCACTTGGCAAGGCAGAAAGAAATGACTAGGTCTTCACTGGGCTCTGTTCTAAATGCGTCCCATAGATCAGGTAGACAGAGCTGGAGCCAGAACTAATTGAGCACGGCTGGTTCTCCTGCTGGACTCCGGCGATTCTCCCTCCGTGACTGATGGATGTGTCTCAGAGGAAGAGCCTGGCCCTTCTGCTACAATCACTCTGTCTAATAATATCCATTGGACCACACTCTCAGCTTGATCAAAAGTATGAATGTGTGTGTATTTTAAAAAAAAGGGGGGTGGGGGCACAATAAGGCTTTCCTCTAATCATTTCACTGATGGTCTGAGACAGCAGTCAGGCCTTGCTGACAAAACTGCAGCTTTATCCACTGATCCACTGATTTTATATTATCATACTGTAATGAACGACCTTCTATAATATAACATTCCCAAGTAATATATATATATTTTTCATGCAATGAGTCTATGTTACACCTTCCTCCAAATCCCTTTGCCATATTACTGTTATCTAAGATTGTCACACTTTAATTTTCTATTAAAAGATGTGCTTAAAGAGATTCCTCTTTGTTGTCATTACCAGTACATCAGCATGCAGTTTCTGACCAGGAGGAGCCAAGGGTTGCTGAGAGGAGTAGGATTTAATCCTACTCTGCATTTTTTTTTTTTTTCAACATTGCTGTGGATTCTCATGCAAAACGTTGGTAAACAACCTGGGCAGGTTTCTGGTTACAGAGCTCCTCAGGCACAGTTCAGTATTTCACCCTATGTCTACCTGGACATACTGAGGACAAATTCTAAAACATGATACCCCAGATACAGATATACTAATAATAGTAATAAAAGAAGAAACAAATAAACAACAATAACAACATCACAATCATTTTGTTTTCCTTGTTTCCACCCAAAAGGTAATAATATGTGGCCAAAACCACAACAAATGCACCATATTCCCCTTATCATCATTACAGAAATAACATTTTGTTCACTATGACAATGTTACAGTGTTGATGTGTATTTTTAAAAGCCTGTCATTGACGTCCAAAGCTCCCTTTACATTTAAAAAGAAAAAGAAACGATGCGAGCAAGCGACTGTTTTTCATCCTTTTCAATGACACGCCTCTTCTGTATTTTGTTAAGGTTAAGGTTAATGAGTGTCACGGTTGCCGTGAGTGCTGTGGTGGATGTTTCTGTAGTAAAGACTCTCAGGCAAGTGGAAGCTTTTCTGATTTTATTAATTCAGCCACCACCAGTGTCTCAGGCTGAACGAACAGCAAGGCCTGATTTCACGAAAATGCACATGCACATATCACCCCTGATGTGACCGACTGCTATTAGGTGAGTTGGTTTCCCTCAGGTGAAGGTTTGCACATGCTGCTTACTTTCTTTATCGTACTATGAGCTGGACACTGATAAAATAAACAACTCCAGCCCATGTTAGCGCTCAAGGTTATGCTATTTGTCGTTATACTAGAATATGACAAGCAGAGTGCAGTGAAGGTGTAAGCGAGAGGAGCCAGTGGATGTAAATCAAGTACAAGTGTTGTGTTATATTAAGATGATTAGGGTGAGCCTTTTCTTTAACCATTACTGAAACTGAAAATTGAGAGCCTGTATTGTGCCTGTAAACAATGGAGCAAGTCACGCCAATGTGCTGAGTCACGCTACAGGCACACTAACCTCACAGCACCTAGCCCATTTCACTGCCGTGCTCCAGCCCTGCTCACACTACGCCCTTGCATCAGCCTGCTCTGTTTGCATGTATGCACAACACTGGAGAATTATGTAAAATACCCTTTGTGTGCCATTTACAGTGCTGTTGTATGACTGTATGCAATTCTGTGAAAAGACACCTCGCCTATATACATACATATGCATTTGTTTTGGATGTAATATTGATCTTTTTCATTACAAATGATAATAGGAGCTTAAGATGTTGAGAGCTTTTTGTGCTGTCACAGGATGCACAGTCTTTCATGCCCCCACTAATGTGGGAAGTCCACGACAGTCAGGACTCCCTGGTCTTCGAATAGCTCTTGCAGATCTTTGAGGTGATCCATGTTTTGGGGTGATCCATGGATCTTTACCATCTCAGAAACTAATTTGGCCCATGGCTCTTTGCAGCAAATCTCCAGTAAAACAACAGTTAGCTAAAGCTTATTTATCACCTAATAAAAAGTTGTCATTGTGCGTCTGTGAGGAATGGGCTCTGCCGCGGTGGGCTGACAGATGGCTGTGCTCACTAAACCACACTGACAACTCCATCAGTCGTGGCCATTGCATCACCATCCATCAGTGGTGAACAATTACCGTATCATTCATCTTACCAAAGAAATGATATTACCACTCATTCAAAGAGAAGCTTAGTTTGTCATCCATGACCAGAGCCTGCACTCGTTCAGCTCAGTGTGGCTGTGACATGACAGCAGATTCCAAGGAAGATGTTTTGCTGCATTGCCCTGCCGTGGGTACTCCTGGGATACTGGAGTGCAGGGCTACTTATTTAGATAAAACAAATGATGAGGATGAAAGGCAGGAAATTTGGATACACTTGTGTTCAGCCTGTGCCTGTGTTGGGCTGCCAACTCCACCACAGCTGAGTGACCGAAGTCAAGTCTCTCAGCTCTCAATTTCTCAAACAAACTTTTTACTGCTTTAATGTTGACAGAAAAAAACAGCATAAGATCTGACACTCTCGTGTAACAGAGCAGATTATGCGGGTAGTAAGTCTCTAAAAAATCTGGTCTTTTGTAAATAAATGTCTGTTCTCATACAAAGTTTTTAGATGCAGTGCCATAGTGTGTGTGTGTGTGCGTGTGTGTGTGTGCGTGTGCGTGTGTGTGTGTCTGGGTCATAACCCCCCTCCTTGGCTTCTGCTTGTATTTTGTGTCTCCCTTCAGGTCCTGGTAGGCGGAGTTCACATTAGTGAAAGTGGGAGCACCTGGCCAATCCATCCAGAATGCATTAAGGACCAGCCAACCCAGTTTTCTCTCTTTCATTCTCCCCCTTGCACCACATACTTTCTTTTGTTTGGTTAGTTGTGTTTTTCTTCATCTTACATCCACTCACTAACACCACTCTGAGAAAAATCACCAAAACAGTAGAAGCATGTTCATGTTTAGTTGTTTGTCCTGCCACTGTCTGTTTCAATGGTCTGTCTCAAAGGTCTATTTGAGCAGGTGTTGCTTGTCGAGGTTGAAAAGGTTTCTGTCCAAGTTTTGAGGCTGTTCTCAAACACACACATGAAGAATTTGGACACTCTGATGTCAGGAAAACCTACAACTGTGTGTTAAGGCGTTTATTTTAGCCACAGTTAAAATGACATGCCTTATATCAGATAACTGGTAGGCAAAGCCAACAACCAAATCCTCACCATATTTTGTGCATGTTAGTTGGTTGAGCCCAATGTGAAAGTGTTCTTGCCCTTTGTGGTTCCCTGTCTGGTTAGGGCTATGTCTTGTCCTTAGCTGCTGTTTGTTTTGTGTCTCCTTTCAGGTTCTGGGAGTTGGAGTTTACATTAGTGCACCTGGTCCGTCCATCCTGAATGCATTTATGATCCATCACAGATACTACTGGTCTCCTGCCTGACCATTTCATACATTTAGTTAATGTATTCTGATTTTATTTCTGTAAATAAATGTCACTGATTCCTCCAGTACAACTGTGTGCATTTCCATCTTTGTCATGGTCCATGACCTGGGTTGTGACACTCAGTTAAAAAGTCATATGGCAAAATATCAAGTTTTCAACATAATATGCATTTTTATCATTAAATTTGATGAAAAACAATGCAAATCATGTGAAGTGCACAAATATATATTTTACGTAGCCTGACATGATCAGACCAGTTGACTGCCACTACTGTTATTAATCCATCATCATGAATGGATGGCCAGCTCAATGCATGCTACTTTCTCGCAGATATTTGCGTTTATGTCTGATCCATGCTCTTACATTCACATGTTTCTGCAGTACGCCATGCCATCTGTTTTCACAAATTTGATGTGTGGGCTCTTACCACTTATTTGAAATGTGAACTTTCAATCTAATGTGGGAAAATAAAATAAAAAAAATTCAAACTGTAATTACTTAATAAGTTTTGTCTGTGAGCATAACAGACCTTTTGGAGTAGTTGCAGTTCTGCAGCAATCTATTGCAAGAAAGCAGCCCCCCTAGATTAGCTCTTGAAGCTAAATGCATGTAGGATTCAACCGGGTGAACCTGAATGTCCTCTGAAAGTATTTCTTCCTGTTCCCATTTAACAATATCTCTGTATTGATTTTAAGCGTTTAAATACTGTTATCACTATTGAGAGTCACCAGAACATCAATGCAGTATTGACCAGAACTTTGTACTGTTAATATTTCACTGAGTTTGCTGTGTAGCACAGTCATTGTTTTCATAATGTTAACTTTTTATTCATTAACATTTTTTCTAGTCATTCAAACATCACATTGTGAAACCTGTGGCACCTATGAAATTCCAGTGAAAGGGAAGTGCAGTGGAGAAATGGATTGATTCAGCATCAGTTCTTGGGACACCTACAGGTAGTCAGAATTTGAAAAGGAAAAAAAAATTAGGAAGATAATAGAATCTCTTTAAACACTGTCCAGTTTCTGATTGGTCCATTTTTCCCTTCGTCTTCAGTGTGTGGTGTAAGGTGGTGGTTAAATGTGTCCGAACTGCCTTCATATAGATTTTCATGTTAAACCACCCTCTGCTCCTTCTACAGCTGAAGAGTTACTGCTCCTGACTGAGTTGACTTCATTACCTTCTGTTTTGGATTAATTGCTTCCTACCTTTATGTTTTCTGTTTCTATCAAACAGGTGAGGACGCATCCGTCTCCTCCTGTTTTACATCCTTCAGCATCTGTATACTCACACTCTTCACTCATGCATACTTTACACTGCTGACTCCACTGATTTTCCACATCCCACAATGTAAATATCTGATTTGATCATTTAATTTGGGTTCAATTTGGTTTCATTTGGTTCAATAAAGTACTTATTTGAACATTTACATGGTGTGTTCTCCCTTTTTGTCGTGACACTTTGAGCCAGGTCATGACAAATGTAGGTTCATCCATTTAAGGTTGTTTTGAGGTAGGTTTTGTTTGTTGCCTTAGGAAGTGGACCTGGGGTGGTATGTTTTTTTTTTTGTTCAGCTGGTTTTGGTCCAGCCACATGCTGGTTTTGGTTTTGCTTTAATACTTGGGCAGTTTGTGAGCATGTTTTGATCTGTTGTCTGTGTTCATTGTGGGAGCTACACCCTGTGCTTTCTAAGAGCCATATTTTGTGATTCGTGTTTTGTTGGTACTGATCAGGAAATTGGTGTCACCGACTTTTAGACAGGGAATTCTCCAGCAGGCTGTGGGGCACTTTCCTTTAGGGATTGGGTCCTTTAGGGGTTTTTTTGGGGGGAGGTATATTGTGGTGAGAACGTGGCGAGAGCAGTTGTCTCGGGGGCACATCCGCTGCTGCAGGTGGGTCGCCAGTTTATGTTTGCTTTACCGGGCTGTTGGGCTAAGTCATCGCCTGCATGATTATTGCGGGCAATGCAGTGAGTAAATACCCACCATAAGTATCACATGAAGACTAGGGTTGAGATTTCGCCAGTTTGGGGTAGGCAGTGAGCGGAGGTATTCCCTGTCGAGAGGCTGGTATTTGCCTCAGTGCAGTCTGATGGTGATCACTGTATTTTCTGTGAGTGGTAATGGCTTCCTTAGCTGAGTGTTCTGATTTTACATTTTACAATTTAACTTTGCGGGTGGCACGGTGGTGCAGTGGTTAGCACTGTCGCCTCACAGCAAGAGGGTTCCAGGTTTGACCCCGTATGTTCTCCCTCCCTTCCTCCCACAATCCCAAAAACATGCATGGGATAGGTTAATTGGCTACTCTAAATTGCCTGTAGGTGTGAGAGTGTGCGTGTGCGGTTGTCTGTCTTTGTGTGTCAGCCCTGCGATTGACTGGCGACCAGTCCAGGGTGTACCCCGCCTCTCACCCATAGTCAGCTGGGATAGGCTCCAGCTCCCCCGCGACCCTGACAGAGGATTAAGCGGTAGAAAATGAATGAATTTAACTTTGAAAGTGAGATTTTGTTCTTTTAGTTTTTCCAGTGTAATAATGATGATGTTTAAGCAGAGGGACGTCTCTGCTGTGGTGAGTCTCACCTCTGATGTCTCTCGGCTTATTTTGTATTGTTTTATCCTCATAACAGGTATTTATCATGGATTCATTCTGGTTTGTTCTTTACTTGCTTTTAATAGCTAATAAACATTTTGTGCTATGTGTTTTAAAGTATCGCTCTGTCAGCACAAGATGTAAATTAGCATTGACCACATCATCATTCAGGGAGTGCACTGATGACAAGAGACACAAAGGACTTAACAGGAAGAGGATGCTTCAGGACAAAGTACATTTACAGTCTGCTACCAGAACTCTGTACACTAATCTTGTTCAAGTGTGGTCCTCTCAGCAACGTGAAGCGTATCTCCTGTGTAAACTGCCAAGTAGGCTTTTGTGATTACAGGTCAATAAAACCTTGCAAGAGCCTGAATGAGCATTTGAGTCCACATGTTGCTGCTATTTACACAAGACTAGTTTTCTTTAATCCAGACTTTCAGCACAGTATAGGTCTAAGGATGAAAGAGTCCCTGTATCTTCATAATGCGCTTCATAATTTATAATAGGTAAAGTAAAAGAACTTAATTATATGTTGCAAAATTAAAATAGGTAGTTTCTAAATATCTGCACCAACTAACAGCTACATGTCTGTTTAGAGTGAGAGCTGGACACATGAGCTGACACTGGATAAAATTACATCTAATTAACTGGGGAGTGTTTGTATTGTCCTGTGTTTGCATTGATGAAGATGCTGAAAATGATGTCAGTGTGTGCCAGAACCAATAATAAACATTTTCATATCTCCTTTATCAGTTGGGAAAATCCTTACTTCCTGAGCAAAATAAGAGTAAAAAAAAGATTGCCATAAAGTTCACAGACAGATGTATAATGTTTATTCATAATTGTTCTTATTATTAGTATTTGGAATTATCATGTGCGTCATGCGTGTTTGCAGTTAGCCTTACGCTGGATATGCCAGACTTACTGCAGACGCATAAGTGTTTGCAGTAAATCCGGAATATTCAGTGTAAGACTCGCTCTCGAAAATGAAGTTCACCTGCTGCGTCTTCTCCAATCGGCTGCATCATCTCCGTGTGTCTGTGAGCAGTGGTCTGTGTGTACTTCCCACTGTTTTCCGACATGCTTCTTTAGTTTGTTGATCCACAGCCATTATATTTTGTTTTCGTTTTTTTTTAAAATATCATTTTGTTTTTAAGTTTTTCGGCTTCAACTGAAGCGCATCACACGACTTCCCCCTCTGATATGTCAGGATAATCTTATCAATCATCTTATCAATGAACGTACTATTGATCCGTAGGAATCAGTTTCTCCTGCAGTTTCGCTACTCATCTCATCAGCTCCTAATGTTAAAGTGAATTATTATCCCCCGGAGTCATCTGATGAAGGAAAGAATGAATTTAATCAACTTACACGTGCTTTATTTTTAAAGTACACGCGGTGGAATTCATATTATATTTTGGTTTCCTTCTTATTGTCTTTGTCAAATTTTGAAGCAGAGCGGGGAGCTGGGCTCTGAGCCGCCTCATGGAACCGGACTCTTTAGGACCTTGATTACTGGCAGAAAGCTTCTCACGTCCTACTACCATTTTTACATTATTTCTATATTTTATTATTATTATTATTATTATTATTATTGTTGTTGTTGTTGTTGTTGTTGTTATTTTATGTATGTTTGTATGCATGTTTGCACACAGTTTTTGTGTGCGTTGATAATTAAGTGTGATCTGACTATCCCAGAGTCTATTACTCTGGGATGAAACGAACTCCGTTAGAAGGGATCTGCGTCGCGCAGATCTGAGTTTATTTGTCAGAACAAACTGAGATCTGAGGTGGTGGAGTCGGTACAGTTTACGAAACTTCCAAAAAAAAAAAGAAAAAATCATAGCTTTTAACAACGTTCAAATTTCTCTCTGGAGGACTAAAATATTCTGCATAAAAAGAGAGAAGAGGGTGAAAATAATAATTATTAATGTATTCAGGTATTTTGGACACCGTTTTAGAAACCACACCTTCCTACACCTTTGCCTCAGATGTGGTAACTTCACTCTCGCATTACTTCCCCCTGGAATTTATTTAAGATGGGTCAACGGACATTTCACTAATCATTTGTCATCATCCTCCTGTGCTCTTTACTGGCATAAAAGGCTGCTACATTTGACTGGAACAGAAGCGGATTTACTCTCTGATCAGGTAAGGAAAAAAAAAGACTAAATTCAACATTAATAGAGAATGAATGACGATTCTATTTTGTTTTTAATTTAACTGAGAAGGTCATTTTCATAGCTTTCAGGTATATTTTGGCTCATAAATGAACAAGAATCAAGAAAAATACTAGCACTAAAAACTAATTATTATATGATGATGATCATCATTATTGTTATTAGAGGTAGCAGTATTGATTATAATATAAAATAGCAATACAATTTTTGCTTGTATAAAATCTCAGACCTTAATGTGTTCTGTGATGTTCACTTCTCTTCATAACTGGCAGCTGTATTTTGCTGAAGTTGAGATGAGTTCATGTAGTGAGTGTATATGAGTGGACTTTATGTAATCAGCTCTCAGCTGTCGTCAGCTGTAAAATAAATATGATACTATACTTTGTTCTGATTCATGACTATAGACTCACTTCGTATTTTACTGCACACTTTGCCTTCAGATTGAAACAGTTTCACACTCACGAGCCAACACAAGATCACACAGCCATGAAGAGGTTACAACTGGGCTTCATTTTCCTGCTCTGTATCTCCAGTGTCTGTGTGTTTTTGAGGGAACATGTTTCAAACACCATCCAGGTCCAGGACACAAGCCCCTGTGCTTGTGAGAAATGTTTGTCAGAAGAGGACCTGTGGTTTCAGCAGCGTTTCAACAAATCAGTTGAGCCCTTTTTGTCAGCAAGTGGCAACCTCTCAGAGGATGTCTTCACATGGTGGAAGGTAAATTGGCAACTTAAAAGAAAACTAATGTAGCAGCTGGTGATGACTGATCTAACAGCATTTCATGTTTGTTTGGTCAGGGCTTACAGGCTGAAAAACGCAACTTCATTTCCTATAGCACAGCAGTGGGCAACCTGTTTAAGCTGTTCCCACCCATTCCAGATGTTGTAGAACCCAGCCCTGAACGCTGCAGGACTTGTGCTGTGGTGGGGAACTCTGGTAATTTGAAGGGATCACATTATGGACCTCTGATAGATTTCCATGACATTATCATAAGGTACGTTTTTAGAAAAGCTGTTTAAGTCTTTGAACAACATTTTGAGTATTTGTTAGAGACACTGGGACAAATTCTGAACATTTCTTCCTCATTGTCAGAAAATACATTCAAGCAATCCCTCAGTCTACTTCTGCCATGTACACTAACAGATGACATATGTCCTTCTGTGCTAATTAGAATTAACCATGCAAGGACCAAAGGCTACGAAGCAGATGTTGGGAACAGAACAACCCATCGTGTCATTTATCCAGAGAGTGCTGTAGACTTAGACAACACCACTCATCTTGTGTTGGTTCCATTTAAAATACAAGATATTGAGTGGCTCACTCAAGCCTTCACTACAGGATTTACTGGATCGTGAGTCATGTTTTTATTGTTCTATATATGTGATCATGTAATTAAGTAAATAAATAGGGCATAATTAAATATACATACATACATACGCACACACACACACACACACACACACACTTATAAATTTAAAAAAAAAAAAAAAAAAAAAAAAATATATATATATATATATATATATATATATATATATATATATATCATTCACCGGACTTGAGCTGCTTAAATTTTGATAATAGCTGGAAAAATTGGGGTCTTCTAAAACTTTTGATTATACTGATTATACTATATGATATTACTTATTAGCTAACCCTGCAGAATAAAATTTGCATCCAATGCAAACATTCAATGCCAGTGCCACAACCATGAACTATTCCCA
This sequence comes from Toxotes jaculatrix, assembly GCF_017976425.1. NCBI lineage: Eukaryota > Metazoa > Chordata > Actinopteri > Toxotidae > Toxotes > Toxotes jaculatrix. The sequence continues at coordinate 18,271,882 of NC_054406.1, forward strand.
TACTCAAGAGAAGCAGCACATCAACAAGCTGCGACAAGCCTCAAGGTGCTTCTAATAGTTTGAATTTTATTAATCAAGGAAGTGTTGAGGATTGGTGTTGCTCCCAATCTGAGCCATTAACGACCAGCATACATGAGGGAAAAAGCTCATCCACATGCCCTTTGGTAATTTCATTGTGTAAATTTCTTCAAAAAAGTCTACAGAGTTTGGTGTAGCTTAGGTGAAACAGAACTTCATCATAGGATAAACTTTATAATAAAGTTTTAGTTTGATTTTGACATTTTATATTATCTCCTAAAGGTCATATGTGCCAGTAAAATCAAGTATCAAAGCTAACAAGGACTTGGTGAGTGTTATTTTCAATGCATTCAACAATAAATATTATTAGCTGCAAAGGTACTGGTTCATAAATGTAACTTCAAAGTAATTGTGGTTTATGACAGGTGATGGTGGTCAGCCCAGCTTTCATGATGTATGTTCATCACACATGGCTGGAAAAAAAGGGCAGGTATCCATCCACTGGCTTCATGGCTTTGGTTCTTGCCTTGCACATTTGTGATGAGGTGAGTTAATTTTTAATTTGGATGTCTGTTTGTGTATGCCAGCTGTTTAGCTGTAACACACTAATGATTGGCAATAACCAATAAAAAAGACAAATAACCTTGTGCTATTTAGCACCTCCTGTGCACACTGGCCCTGGAGTGATGCCATCCTAATGTGACTACACTGTAAGAGAAAGACGGACAGCATACTGTTCATCTGCCTTAGCTTCTGTGGAAAAACAGTCATGATTTGCATGGTCTGCCTTTTTTTTTTTTTCCATAGGTCCATGTGTTTGGCTTTGGAGCTGACAAAGAGGGAAACTGGAGCCATTACTGGGAGCTGCTGAGCAACAAAAACTTAAAAACTGGACCACATCCTGGAACTCATGAGTATGAAATCATCCAGCAGCTAGCGGAGCAAGAAAAACTCCAGTTTTATAGAGGGTGGTGATCTCTCTCAAGCGACAACTTTGCTCTGACTCCCTCCCTAACCGTGCACTAACTCTTATTAGAGTAGCAGTAGTAGTAGTAGTGTGCAATGCAAAGCACAACATAAATGAATGACTTACTCAGGGATGGAAAATGAAGAATTAAACAGTTGTGTAAGATGTATACACACATACCCACACAAGAAAATAAGAATAACAAAATCTTTAAATAAGAACTATGAATTTATGTCACAGAGTGGGCATTTATTAACCTTTATTACATGTCATTAACTCTGTGTCCTCTCTCTCCCGTAGTCCTGTGCTTGTGTCTCTCTGGTCTCTCTTTCTCTGTACCTTCCTGCAGGTATCTCTGGCTCCGGAGCTGCATGTTCTCTGTCTGTGGTCCTGGCTCCACCCACCTGCTACTGTTTATTTTCTTCAGTTATCCATTTCTAACACATTACTATGTTTAATGTTCCACTTTGCTTCAGATACATTTTGGATTAATATTCTATGCTGACTGGAATGTAAATAATTACCAATCATGACAGTTTTTTGCTTCTGTGCTCTGTTTCCTATCATAACTGTAATTGGCCATCAGCAGGAGGGTCTCCCATATGAGCCAGGTTCTGCTCAAGGTTTCTTCCTGTTAAAAGGGAGTTTTCCTTGCCACTGTCACCTTAAGTGCTTGCTCTGGGGTCAGGCTCTGGGTCTCTGTAAAGCACTTTGAGACAATTTTTACAATTTACAATTTACAATTTTAAGCTTGAATTGAATTTAGATATTTAAAGGAGACCTTTCTATTTATTATTATTATATTATATGAAGACTGAATAAAGTAATATATGTTGTCATCTGTGCTGTTCATGTCATGAACTTCCATTCGTGTCAGCCTGTTATCTGATACTTGCCTGCCTGCGTGCAAGCCTTTACCATCTCTTTCATTAATCTGTTTCTGAACTGTTCCTTCCTGGTCTGTGTCTGTATTCCATATGCACCAGTCATGAAAACCTGCTGGCAATAACATGGTATCATAGCACACATCCCTGTGCAGTTTTAAAATGAAGACACCTACAGACATGTCTGTATTTTATTTACGGTGCCTAGTAGCGCACTCAGAAATTGTTTTGTTGGGGCAAAAATTGGCAACTATTGCACCAGAGTTACTTATTGGATCCCAAGCACATTTCCACATTCTGGAACCAGAATGAAGAAAGGGAAAACAAACCACACGCAGTTGGCAGATGCACTGCAACTTAAGTTCAACCTCATGCACAGATTGCCATGGGAAACAAAGCATGTGGAAAAAACACCAACAAGCCCACTGAACACAATAGTATAACAGCCTGACAACACGGGCCAAATAACCACATACAGAAACACACACCTGCAGAACTACTGTCACTCCCACAGGCTGAAGGAAGCAGCAGTATAAAGTTTGACCCTAACCCCCATATGTACAATAAACTAAAACAGGCAGGAACAAAGAATGTAAATAGCTTTCCTGTGATTACTGCATTGTTAGCACTGAAATCATTTCACTATAGTCCAGTTTAGTCACTTTGAGGATGCATGAAAACAGCTCCTGTCAGCCAACAACAGAGATCTGAGGCTGCACTGGGTACAGGCTCAAAGCTGAAGACTGAAAAAATATACCCTGGTCTGAAGGATCTGGATTTCTGCTGAGGCTGCAGATGGTAGGGTCAGAGTTTGGAGTCAACAGCATGAATTCATGGACCCAACCTGTCGTGTGTCAACAGTCCAGGCTGGTGGTGGTGGTGTGATGGTGTGGGGAATGTTTTCTTGGTTCACTTTAGGCCTTAATACCAATCAGTCATGGTCTGAATGTCACAGTCTGAGTATTGTTGCTGACCATGTTCATTCCTTTATGGATTTAGTTTATCATCTTTTAATGGCTACTTATGATGCACTGTATCACAAAGCAGAAGTCATCTCAAACTGGTTTCATGAGCATGACACTGAGTTCAGTGAACTTTAGCATTCTCCCCAGTCACCAGACCCGAAACCAGTAGAACACCTTTGGGATGTGGTAGAACAAGAGAGTAGCAGCTTGAATCTTCATCTGATAAATCTGCAGAAATGACGTGATGAAATCACATCAACATGGAGCAGAATCTTAGAGGAAAGTTTCAACATCTTTAGGAATCCATGTCACAAAGAACTGAGGCTGCTTTGAGAACAAAGGGAGGAACTTCCCAGTATTAGTGCGGCGTTTCTGGTAAAAGGCTTGGTGAGTGTATGTCAGTAATGTCCAATAGCCTACTTCAAGCCCGTTGCTGGAGAAAAGTAGCTGCTGGCAGGTTGGTTTAGGGCAGGATCCACATTTTCTAAGAGGACAGGTGAATGGATCAAATTACATATTAATAGTCAAGAGCATGGGAACAAATTAAGCCCAATACAAGAATTACTTTAAAATTATTTATTGATGTTTAATAAACAGAATCAAAACACATCTTAGTGTAAGAAAGGTAAACTACTGTGATGATAGCACCCGTAACTGAACAACATGAAAGGTGCTGTCAATGTGAGCGCTGGCCTGAGTGACAAACACACTGTGTTTCCCTCAACTGCTTTACAACAAAAGCCCACGTGGGTTTTGCCAGTTGAGCATTGTTAATTTGAAGCAACAGCAACAAATTGTAAGGCTGGATTACCTCCTCCATTGTATAAACCCATTGTAAATGTAAAGACAAAATAAACCCACTAACAATGTTAAGTACAATAAAGAAAGGAAAGTCCATGGCAGTCCATCCAAAAGTAAACCGGAAAAAAAAACATTAGAGGAAAAGTTGGGGGATCAGTAGGAATGTTGTTATGTTGAGATATTTGTCTAGAGCCATTGGTACTATTGCTGTTGTTTATTGTTATTCTACAAATTAAGGTTAGTGACTGACTCAACTGTGCTTGACTGGAGAGGCAAATATATGGGAATAGCCCAGAGTGTGGGAAAACCACCCAGTACACATGCCTAGAAACTTTGGCTGATGGTAAAAATTTCATGCTATCGGCCACCACCACTACAACTTGAACGGCTATTTAGCATTTAGCATAGAATCTCTTTTAAAGAAATCCAACACAAATTAGAAAGTCTGTCTTTTGAATAAAAACTTGAGATTAAACACTTTGGTGCTCCCCCATGGAAATTCCGCCAGCACTTATTGTGAGTAGTGTAATTGCCAAAAGCTATTTTCTTCTGCGTTATCTAAAAAATGAGTTGTTTACACAGAAGAAAAAAAGCTGTGCCAACGGTGTTTTGTTGATGGTTGTGGAGAGAAGTGTCTGATACGTTGGTCATAACAGAGCCACCAGGTCCCCTCTGGGGATTGGTGTTGGATGTTGGATGGTAGCATGCTGATGTTTGGCAAATAACATTTTCACCCTGTTAACATATTCACATTGTGTTTGCATGTTGACATAGAACATTAGGATGCAGCCTTTTTCCTGCTACATGCTCCACCTTCTACCTTGTAAAGACTTGTCCACCCCCCCTCCAAAAAAAAACACAAACACCTTTTCTGTTTTGTTTTTTTAAAAGATCAAGACCTGACTCCAGCAGAACCCCTTTGGGATTCCACTCAGCATTTGAGTGGCTCCCCTCTGGACGATGGCTCCACTGCCCTGCCTGCAAAACCCAGAGGAGGAGGGCCACGTTTGTCCCCAATGCTATCCTGCTCCTCAACTCCAACTTCTAGCATACCATCCCCCCACTCTCTTGCTCTGTACCCCCCCACCCCATGCATCTTCTTTACAAGCACCTGTTTTTCTGTGACTATTTATTACCCATACTACCTCTGCAATAACATGTAAATATATAATCCCTTTAAATCCAGTTTACACTCTCTGCACTTTATCCACCCTGTTTATATATCTCATATACAACTCTTTTTATATTGTTTTTCTCTATTTTTTTATTTTAATTTTTTTTTTGAGAGCAAAGGGAGGAACTACCCAGTACCAATGTGGGGTTCTTAATAAAGTGCTCAGTGAGTGTATTGAGTGGACTGGTGAGTAAAACAAAAGCGACTTGTCACACAGGCATGTCTGATGATCATTTTGGCAGCTTCCTTTGTGGGTCTGTCAGTTACCATGACTAGCCCCTAAGGGGGCTGTTTTCTGAGCCCTTTTATATTATGATCTCTTTTGTGGACCTTTTCAGATTCAGTTTGTTAAGTTTTGTTCATAGTTCCTGTTTTATTTTGAAATCATTGCCCTTGTGTATGTTGTCTTGTTCTACTTCCTGTCTTTGTCTTGTTTCCCTCCATTTGTGATTGTTTGCCCCGCCCTAATTGGTTTCACCTGTTGCCCCTTGCCTTGTGTATTTAAGTCTAGTTGTTGCCATCTGTTCTTGTTGGTTCGTTCTCGTCTCATGTCTTGTCTTTTATCCAGTGATAAAGTCATTGTGTTTCAAGTCAGGTTGTGTATCATTTGTTACTTTGTTTCTTGTTTGGATTTGGTTTCTCAGGTTGTTCAGTCTTTTTCCTCTCTAAGAGTGATTTTGAGTTCACGTTTTGTATTTTTGTTTTTTTGTGCCTTTTTCCCCTTTATGGGTAATCCTTGTTTGAAACTTTGTTAGAATAAACACTACTATTTTTGATTACGTCTGTGGGGTCGTGCGTTTGGGTCCCAGTCCTTGCCCTAGTCATGACATCAGTGTGACCTCTCTATTATCATGCCCATCAGCAAACTGTCACAGAACTCAGTTTAATGTTGATGATTGGCCCATACTGTTAATGCAAATTAGACCTTAGTTTGCCATGTGCAAAAATAGGAACAGATTCACCAGCTTAGCAAAGCATGCAAGCAGCTCCCTGGTAGGACATCACAGCTCTTTGCAGACAGGGAGCACGCAACAGTGATGGACTTTTGTCATTTGGACATTGTGGCTTTGTCAGACACAATAAGACATTTACAGAAATAGCTATATGTGCGCAATCTCTTTGGCACCTGGGTCTCTGGTGACTTTCTCTAATGAATCCCTAAATTTCTCATTAATTTCATAATTTATTTGAAAATTCTGCTACTAAACAGTAACAAAGGACATATCAGTGAAAACTTAAAACAAGATGTGTCAACATGTCTTAGTTCCATAAAACAATTTTAACTCTGTCACCTTTCCTTTCTCACAGTTAAGGGGGACCATCCAGCATCATATAGTTCTTTTCTACTGTAGGAACTTGATGACCCACAACCTGAACCTTTTTGAAACTTGAAGGCAATCTGCCTTGCTTTTCCATTGTGTCTTACAAACCGGGAAGGATGGGATGTATAGCTTTGAAAAGGGGGAAAAACAGCAGGACAGACTTGGTCAAAAGCTTTAAAAATAGATGTGTGTGGAGCAACACTATTTCTTTGGAAGACAAACATTTGATTTGTCTTGCTGAGACAACAGAAGCTTCACATTAGCTTCATGCAAACGTTGGAATGAATAAGAACTGTGGATTTTGTTCCCCATTGTTTTCTCATATTCAGTCCTGACAGTCCATCAGGAATAGTTTTCTTAATAGCCAACATGACCAGGAGGAAGGAATACAGCTAGTAAAACCTGTTTCCGCGTTCATAATGAAACCTGTTGTTTTAATACAGATGTGAAAACTGTGTACCTGCCCTTTGATATGGGGTGGATTAGACAGGCTAAATTCTCCTTTTCCTTTTTCTTTTAGAGTTTGCAAAGTTCAGACCATGAAACATGATGTTTACCTTTTCCATATAAAACTGGTTCTAAGTTGATTAACTTGATTGTAAAAATGAGCAGGCACAACCCATGCATGGAAAGTACGCAAGTGAGCAAGTGAGCGATACTTGATCAGAGTGAGTCAGTTATGATATCAGTGGTGGTTATGCTTTGTCAGTGTTACTACACTGATGTCTCTTTTAAGTGTGATGGTTCAGTTTACCTTTTTTTTCCTCCCATGATCAATACTTCAATGCTTTTTTTATTGTTACAATTCAGTCTCATGACATGCTGATACAGATGCAAATACACATAATTATATTAATCACAGGCATTTTGTTAACTGTAGTTGATGGTGGGTTCTGGCTGCACATGGTTAGTCATAATGTAAATAGATATGTTGTTTTCTGTGCAGTGTAATTTTTTTCAGTGTGAAAATCTTTAGCATAAATTCTAAGGGATGTTTTCTAAATGATATTTATCATCAAAACAGTTATTTAAAAATGAGGCCTCCTAAACATGAAAAGTTAAGTACGCCTTTATGTCTGATTGACCAGATTTTTATACTATACTCAGAGTAGCACAGTCAATTGTTAATAGTTAAATTACACAACGCAAGGAAGAAGTTCATTTAGCATTTTACCTGCATTGTCACCATAGTCACTAAATAACCACAGAGGTCTGATGTCTCTGAATTCTTTCATTCATCACCTGATGGTAAACAGAGCAGAAATGCTGAGAAATTGAATCAGTTCCCTCTGTGCTGACGTGCCAAACATCAGGCGTTTCAACTAACCAGACATGTCCTGAAGCAAGACAGCGCAGGACAAGCCTCTGCATGAAAGAGGATGAGGAGAAAAACAAAAAAAGGAAAGAGGAACGGCACCCAGTGACATGTAAAAGCGAGTATGCCAGGTAACAATCCGTACATTGTGGACTGTGGGTATTACCTCACAGGACACCTGTCTTTCCTACAGTGGCGCTTGTGAAATAGTAGTTTCCTGGTATGGTGTATTTCACGTCTTCCTGAAAAATACCACAGGTACATTTTTTTCTTCATCAGTAAAGGGAATTCACGTAGAGTCTTCATGTATTTCAACACCACCTCACCTCCAGCTACACCTCAGATTTTTTTTTTACAGTTTGAATGACATCATATTTGGGGACATTTATTCATTGATTAACTACATTGTGTCCTCTCACGTTTGAGTCCGTCAATCAACAGGGGATAATACTCTGTGAACATACAGGCACAAGGTTGACATCTGCTGATGGGTTTGTATGTTACAGCCACCACTTCACCATCCTCACCACTGGTAACAAGTACATTTTAAATTTACCAACTAGAATCTTTAAAACCTAGAAAAATTAAATTAACAATCAAATAACAACAACAGCAAAAAACTGTTTTCCAAATAATTTAAACTACAAATCCCAGCTTAGTAGCTCCTCTCTACAGAGTTTATTTCTAGCTAATCAACTTGAACAATATGATTAAGAACTGTTCCAACCCAGCAAGTACTCTTTGTGGGGTTTATGTATTACTGATAAGCAGATATATAACGGATACACAGGTGCTACGTGAGCCCTTTCACATAGACATAACTTCAGACATCTGTTGAGGTGTGTCACTGCCTGTAGACCAACCAGTGTTTACAAACCAGCAAGACCAAACTGGATCTAGTGTTGTTTGTACTTGTTACCACGATGTGGCGACAAAGAGTCCAGTCATGAAACCCACTGAGCTCAGAGCTTTACATTCATAGATGAGTCAAAGCCACTGTTGATTGGGCGAGAGCCCATTCAGTCAGCTTAGGCTGTCACAGTAACTGTGCCCCAGAGACATAATGCAGTGTTATCGTTTTTATGTCAACACATCTCACCCATGCTCATGTTCACAGTGCCCAGCAATGATCTTTGTAGCTAGAGTTTTACCAGCTGTAAGAATAACTAACCCACTTCTGATCAAAGAGAGGCACAAGTGGGACATCTAGTGGTGAATGTTGAAAATCAAATCCTCAGTTTGTTGCAAGTACAGTATCTCACCTGACCAACAAGCCCACTGATCATTTAAAACTGCAAAATGTGAGTAAATAACTATGCATAAATAAAGATACACAGATTTGTATTTATTCATAGATACACAGATTTGTTTAAGTCAAAGAAACTCATTCACTAGTATGTTTCATGCTCATGTAATCATTTGGTTTATACTGTTACAAAAATCACTACTCTCCCAAGTATGCGTTGGTTTAGTCAAATCCCATTGTGTTGATACATGGAGGGTTTTACAGTTTTTACACTTTATGATTTCACTGATAATGATCTGTTCAAGAAATCAGACGATGTGCAAGTTTTCCATTTCCAAACTGTTTTATTAATTTCAGCATTTCCAACTTACTTCAGTGAGCACAGCACATCAATCTTGAGTCAATATATTTCTATCATTTACAAAATCTACTCATGAGTTCTCCTCAGTAAGAAAGATAATGACGTGTTGTTCCTTTGGCACAGCAGCACAAAACGACACACATGCACATGATGATAACACTGACCACATCTATCGTATATCACTGTCTACAATTAAGTGGTGAACGGGAGTAACACAAACAAAACGTGGTAAAAATAAACTCTTCTCTTCAATAACCTACCTACTTTTGCTGATTAATGGATGAATCCTGCTCTGGTAGGCCCTACACCAGGAGCTCTATTTATAGAACTCTATTTAAGAGATCAACATGAAAGCAGGAACAGGAACTCTGGTGGAGCTGAAATGCAGCTCATCCTCTCTACTCGTAGTGATAACCAGGGCCATCAATGCTTATGAGGGCATTGTTTCATAACATAATGTTTTCCTATCTTCCACCAACAGTACATCTTATCTTAGGTTACTGGATGTCCAAACACTTGTACCACATTGACAGTAATGCTGTTTCCACACAAGACACATTCTCTCAGACGTGATCATACTAGTGATGATCTTTAAACAGGTTTGTATAGTTTTCATGCCAATATAAACATTCAATACATCCTCTAAACTAAGACTAAGAACTAAGACTAACTTTTCATTTGTCAGGCCTGATGGGGTAAAAATATAGCATGAAAAACACTGCCTTTGCACAGAATCCTCTTTTATCAGACCATTATTCAGTAACTTTAGATGATCTGATGGTGCTGTAGCTACATTTAAGCAAATCATTACATCAGCATTTAATTCAATGCCATATCTCGATATAACAGAGGACTCCTAAGCTAACTTTGGTCCATCCTAAATTGATCATGTTGTTGATAGTGCTGCAGGCTTACTGTGAATCACAGTTGACTCTACTGTCGCTTTAAATAATAAGAGAACAAAAAAAGTTTGCTCCATGGCTGAACTCCCAGACCCAGAAATGAAAGCAAACATCATGAAAACGTGAAAGGGTATGGCGTTTCACAGAGAGTCATATCAGAGTCATGTTGATCCATGTATTCCAAGGCTGCTTCAGGAAGTTTTACCCTAAGCACCTTGTGCTGCAGTCCTTTGAAGCGGCTGTAATTTAACTTCTTCTTAAAAAGCAGACTCTTGATCTAGGTGTTTCAGCCAACTATAGACCTGTATCTAACCTTCCCCTTCAATCAGTTGTGTGACTTCCCACATAACAATAGTGTATTTGAGGATCTTCTCTGAAGATTTAGAGTGCATCATAGCACAGAGACAACACTGGTGAAAGTAGCAAATGACTTTCCAACTGCATCAGACAAAGGACTGGTCTCTATACATGTCTTGTTAAATCTCAGTGCTGCATTTGACACCACTGACCATCACATCCTATTACAGAGACTGGAACATTTAATTGGCATTAAAGGAACTGCACAAGCCTGGTTTAAGTCCTATTTATCAGATAGATTTCAGTTTGTGAAGGATGAATCCTCTATGCACGCAAACATTTGTCAAGGAGTTCCACAAGGTTCTGTGCTTAGACCAATTCTATTTACCTTCTATATGCTTCATTTAGGTAATATTATCAGGAGACAATCTATAAAGTCTCATTGTTATGCACATGATACCCTATTATATTTAGCCAGTGTAGCCAGATGAAACCAATCAGTTAACTTAATTTCAAGCATGAACATAAAGACCTGGATGACCTGCAATTTCCTGCTGTTAAGCTCTCTTAAACTCCAAAACTGAAGTTATTGTACTTGGCCCCAGACACCTCAGAAACACATTATCTAATAATACAGTAGTTATTCTAGATGGCTTTGCCCTGCCCTCCAGCACCACCGCAAGGAACCTCAGTTATCTTTGATCAGGGTAAGTACTTTAACTCCCATGTAAAACAAACTTCAAGGACTGCTTTTTTACCAAAGTAAAAACCAGGCACATCCTTTCTCAAAAACCTGCAGAAAAACGGTTCCATGTGTTGGTTACTTCTTTACTGGATTTTTACCTGGTTCCTTATTATCTGCCCCAACTAGTGTCTAAATACTCTCCAGCTGATACAGAATACTGCAGTGCAAGCGCTGACAGGAACTAGGAAAAGATCATATTTCTCCAATTTTAGCTTCTTCTTTTAGCTAACTGTAAAATCCAAAATACTGGGCCCTAGAAGACTGGGCTCACTTGAGGTTACTAACTCTGCTTCTTCTTTCTCCTGTAGCTTTCTGCAGCTATCTGCGCCTCAGGAGCATCGAAATACGGACAGAGATCCCTCCATTTATGGTTAGTCTATTATTACCATTATTATTATTATTATTATTATTACTGTTACTGTTACTACACATCTCTTTGAGGACTTTCCTCCTGCTCTCTCTCAACCAAACCCGTAGCGGCAGACAGCTGCCCACCCAGAACCTGGTTCTGCTTGAGGTTTCTTCACACTGAAAGGGAGTTTAAATGTACACAAGTATAAGTTTAAGAGGTCATGACCAGCAAATGTTGGGTAGCTGGGATAGACCTGTGATGTATGACGGTGATGATGTGGAGGCTCATCGCTTAGTTCGCTTTATGTCAAAGTGTCACTTCCAGCCAGTTCAAGTAAACAACCTTCTCTCAGCCTCTGCTGCAACTGATTACAGCTGAGTGTAGGATGTTTACATGAACTACGTCTGAACAACTGTTATTGAAGACACAGGCCACCAAAAAAAAAACAAAGTAACAGGTTAATACAAAGTTTCCCAACAGACACATTTGGAGAAGAGCCGATTACATAAGTGGACAAAGCACATTTGCCCATTTCTGTGGGGCTGGAGGCAGTCGGCAGCAGCAAACATCAGACTGAAAGCTCTGTGGATAGACAGCTTCCAGTCGGGGATGTTTACAGCCCCAAACTACCTAGTGTGGTTGTAAGCTCAGCCCCTGTCAGCAAGGTGCACAGCCAGAGACAAAGACACAGTGTTTGACAAGTAATGGAAGATCTGGACAGCAAAAAAAGCTGAAGGCCTACCCTCATATTTTCCAACTTGTGACATCTCTATCAAACAAGCTAAAACCTGTGTGGGCTTCTGCCTGCAGGTGTCACTTTCACAGGGGCAGGAAATGGTATGGGAAGCGGTCATCTGACCAAGGTGACATACAGACTGCAGATGTAGATGATGCCTGTAGTGAATCCAGACTCCAGCATCAAAGGAATCATTGTCTGCAGCCTTGTATTTCCCTACAAATAAAAAACACAGAAGAAGAAGAAAAGTTTGCCTGACTTCATTTCCATTATAGTGTAAGTCTAACTCTCTTATCATACTGGTCCTGAAGACACCTTTCAATAACAACACATAAGGATATTCAACTGCAAGCTCACTGCAAAGCATGAATTATAAGTCAATTTAGAAAAAAAAGACCTAAACTTACTTCATCTCGACTCAGTGCACTGCTTTTCAAAGATTAACATGTTAAGCCTGCTGTCACATATTAACTTGAGCACAGGTTAAATGATAATAGCTATGATCCTATGGTTAGGTTTTCAATTTCATAGTTATTAGACAGCGAGTTGCAGTTTATAACGGTACTGTAACGTCTGTGAAGTTACACAGCTGGAAAACATACTCTGTTGCAAGGCCAGCAACTGTGTCCTATCCTGACTGAGTGCAACACTGAAAAAGCTAACTTAAATAGCAAAATAGCCTGTAGTAACACGCGTCAAATGCCGCAAGTACATGGGAATCGCTATCGAAACGCTTTAAGTAACTTTGACTTGTCAGGCAGCCGGCCAAAGCAAACAATATAATGTGGTAACTGTTAGCACTAGCTCCTGCTAGCCAACGACCTAGGCTATAGCTAGCTCGATGACATAGCTAGCTTCTGTTAGCTTGTCTGTGACCCTAACCTTCTGCTGTCTGACGTTTCCTTACCCGCATATAAAACGATCATTCCCAGACAACATTAGGTCGACACCCGCTACAATGAATTAGTTTGAAGTTTGAGCAGATTTAGTCTTGTTCTGTCCTATTCTGGGCAGCCAGTTAAGTTTCCTTCCGTTTTCATTCACTTGTCTTTATTTTGACCTTTGGTTACTCGACACCAACATTGACGTCATTGTCATAGCAACAGAGTCCCGCCTACCCAGAGCCTGGACAGAGGGCAATAATTGCATTTACATTTTCCACCGGACATTTAGCCTTTCACTTTACACTGATGAACTGCGTCTTACACCAAATACAGTGCTCTGAAGGTGAAACGCTTAACAGTGGCAAGAAAATACAAAGCTGCAGCCACCAGATCAGGAACTCCAGTTGGCTGTGAGCAATGGTCAAAGAAAGTACTGAGTATCTCAATTTGAGATCCTGTTAGCAGGTAAAAGCAGACACACAACAGTGTAAATAAGTTTGATTTCAAGTAGAAGAAAGTACTGAATTCAAAACAATATTTAAGTAGAAGTAAAAAATAATTGTGAGCAAAATGTGTTAAAATACTATTATCACCGATGTATTAACATAATCATTTAATGATTAATGACATAATAATAAACTCATATTTGTGCTGTACTCTATGTACTTTATGTAATTTGCAAGTATTGAATTTAAAAAATAGAAATACTAAAGCAGTAAAGCACAAGTACTTCAAAATTGTATTTATCTACAGTACTGGAATAAGTGTACATTTCACCATTGCTTATGAACATATTAACAATATAAAAATTTCATTTGCTTTTTCTTTCTTGTATATGATTGTCTTTGGATTTTAGACTGTAGGTCAGACATATCAAGGGATTTGAAAAAAAGTTATCTTGGATTTTTTTTTTTTTTTTTTTACAATTTTCTGACATTTTATAGACTAAACTATTAATTAATTAGTCAAGACAATAATCACTAGATTCATTTATAAATTGGTAGATCAATCAATAATGAAAATATTAGTTGCAGCCCTAATTACATGATAGCAGACAAAAACACAGTGTTGACAAGTAATGGAAAATCTGAACTAACAGCAAGAACAGGACCCAAAAGTTGAAGGCCTCTATCCCTATCAAAGCTAAAAACTGTGTGGGCTTCTGCCTGCAGATGTCAGTTTCACGGGGGCAGGAAACAGTATGGGAAATGTCTGTGAAGTTACACAGCTGGGAAACATACTCTGTAATTATAATCAGTGTAGAATATTTCCTGACATTTTATAGACTAAATGATTAATCATTTAAACAAGACAATAATCAGTAGATTCACTAATAAATTGTTAGATCAATCAATAATAAAAATGTTAGCTGCAGCCTTATTTATATTATATTAAATTAAATTATATTAGAGACAAATTAGAGGAAAATAATTCTTCCGTGTAGTCTTCATTCAAATCTCACTATTGCGTGAGCTTTGGAACAAAAGTGTCCTGAAATATAACTGCATTCAAACTCTGTTAGTGGCTGCACGGTGATCTATATTTGATCATGTTGCCTTAGCTTCCAGTACTTACCTAATGCAGTCCACTGTTTGGTTCAATCAGTGCTGGAGGGAAATGTTCAGTTCAGTCTGACATAGTTATGCAGTCTGTCAATAACCAGCTAACAGTCACTAACAGTTAACATCCCTCTGACATGCCACCTGGGTGAAAAGTACTTTGGCAAATACCTTGTAGCTCTGAGCACTCACCAGGCTGATGTGCCCCTGCTAATGGCTGTCTCCTTGATGTTTTAACCCACCCCTGTGTTAAATGATGATAAGCACTTTGACATATTTGATAAGTAGGGAATTCATTAGCTTAATTAACGACTTAATTAGAACAAATTGTTGTGTTTTAAGCATCAGGGTGATCAGTGTGGACACTTTGTGTCTCCCCTTTTCCTTGGCATGTGTCTTTGTAGACACGCACACTTCACCATAGGGGGCACTGTCATGAGCATGCTGCCTTGCTCAAGGACGCACTGACGAAGAGAGTGCTCTGAGTGCAAGACTGATATCATCAGAGAAATACTGTAAGAAAACCATCAAGTCTCTGTCTGGACTGAGTTGGGTTTTTTTTTTTTGTAAAGTGCATGGAACAGTATCTTCCACATGAGGTCAGGCTGGATCCATCTTCTCACCATTAGTTCCTTATGCAGTGGAACCAAGTTCACTGTGAAGTCCCGTGATGGATTACAATACATTTATTCACTATTTAATATTCAGTGCACGTGAATGTGTTGCTACTGTAGATTACTCTAAGTACCCGGTCAGCAATGTAAAGCAAGATCAGCAAATGCAAATTTCTAAGATTCTCTCTGAATATATAATAATAACAATATTCATTAGGTTTCAGAGAAGTGGTGTAGCCCTCAGTATGTAACACTGCTGAAGATTTCTTAATAATTCATATAACATATCTCAGTTATTTCTTATGAGAAGACCGGGTGAAGAAAATCCATCTATAACCTAACCAGGGAAATTGATTCCCTTGTCATTCTGTGTGGTCTGAAATTGCCCAGAGCTATTATGAGAGAGACTGATTTTCTCTGTGCAGTGGAGTGGAACATTCTCTCCTTGTAGAGCTTTTTGCGAGATGTGAACAGATTCATAAGCAACAGCACTTCTAAAGAGGTATGTTGTCATGTGCTTTCAGCCAGATATCCTAAACATGTTGCACTCTGTGGAGTGATTTAACGTTATTTAACCATGTTGTCTCTGAAAAAAGGTGGACTTCATATATGTATATAGATTGATAGACAGATGGCTCATTCATTTCCATAATGTTCCTCATAAAGTTCATTTTATTTATGTGGCTGGGTGGTTTTACTGGAGGCTAGAAATTACTTAGGCTATCAGGACTTCAAAAATGTGTATTTCGGGGGCATATGTATATTTTGGACAGGTCTCTCAAGCTTGAACACTTAGCTATGGTAGTTACTGCTTCCCCACACCTTAGTTCCATGCTCCCACTTAGTTCTGTGTATTATTTTACCTTGAAAGACAATAGAGATGTTTGGAAGTGTGTTTGTTGTAGCTCAGAACACACACAGTGCACACTTTTTTCTTTTCTTTTTTTAGCAGTAGTGTGATTAGAAATATTGTGATGGTGGGCCTGGCACATAATTGAGTGACGCAAGGATGACTTAAATCTTAAAGCCTGAAATAAGCCTAGAAGAGGCAAGCCCTCAGTTCTGTGCTACTCAATCATACACAAAGGAGTCACGTCAAGATCAAAGTTCTTATTGAAAACTGAAAATGCTGTATACCAGTTACACTGAGCCTGATTGTAGAGCACACACACACATAACTGAGAAATTTCGTTTAGTAACAAATCAGAAAATAGACTTATGCATAACATGGTAGTACAGTAGGCAAAGCAATAGAGAGAAAATAAAGAGAAATTACAGGATTGTGACAGACTAGTGTGACTGACTAAGCTTTCTAGCTACAGCAGCTCAGCCAGTAGTATTTTTTTTTTTCTGAATTTCTGTTTCAGCATTTGTTGGTGTAAGCATGATCACCTGAGGACAAAAAACATCATTGTTAGGATGCAGCTTCAAAGGCCGGGATGCTTTCCTCAAGGAAAGACAGAAGGATTTTGTTCTCTGTAGAAACTGTAGAGATTTATAGTCTTATAGAGGCATGGTAGTGTTTACCAGCATTTATAGACCATGATTCAAAACTAAGGTAGTCCTGCCAGTCAGTGTTAATTGAAGCTCACTCACAATTTATAATTTCAGGTTTTTTCCCCTAGTATTTATGAACACACAGTGTAATATTTGTTTCCTCAGTTAGATTGCATATTTGCTCTGAACTGACTTTAAGCTGTGCTCATTCAGTCAAAAGTATCTGTAGGTTTACATGATTAAGCAGAATAATACAGTGATGCATTTTATTCCTGTCTATTAGTACACAGTAGGGGCCCTGGCAATGCTGACACTATCTTATATCTTGGTTTCTTTTTTGTGTGTTTTGTAATCATTGATTGTGCATGTGCTTGTCTTGTCTTGTCCTGCAAAGAATTTTGCTTAAGAGGTTTTTTTTTTTCTTGTTATTAAAAAGGAAGATTCACTGCCTGTTTCGGCTAAGCTACTCCAACTATTCCCCTACGGCTTTCCATGTATTTATAGTAAAAGTGCAATTCAATAATATCTGAAAAATTTATAAACCATTCAACCATCCTCTACATCCTGTTCAGTGTGTCAGGGCCAGAGCCTATTCCAGCATGCTCTGAGAAAAAGGTAGGTTACGCCTTGGACGAGCCAGTCTATCACACACCTGACACACACAAAGAGACAAATGCAGTACATTCATACTTATGGACAATTCCAAGTATCCAATTCAGCTGATGTGCTTGTCATTGGACTTTGAAACAGGAGCACCCTCATAGGCAGGTGGGGAGCGAAAACCTTCTAGCTGAGGGGACAGTGCTGATCACTGAGGCACTGTGCTGTGTGCCATCACACAATGGTATTTGACTGACCTGTTAAATATATATGTAATGCAAACCTCTTCATGTTCACCCTAAAGTCAAGGTTACCATGGAAACAGCACTGACAATTACATTTTGTAGTATATAGCCGTAATGGTCATAATGGTTGATTTCCATCCTGCACAGTGCCCACCACTGGGGCATTTTTCAAGCCACAGTGTGTTTTTAGACACTCTGTGGACTTCTAGAATCACACCCAAAGGACTATGGGAGCTTTTTCTACACTGGGCAGTTTCACCCATTAAATTTGATTGGTTAACACACATATCAGCCATGGTGTTCATTCCTTTTGCTCTGTGTACCCTTCAGTCTCCTTCACAGAAAGTGGGTTACTTGGGGGCTAGGTGGGGAGTGGGATGCGTTGGGCCATATTCAGGGAACAGGGAGTTACAGTATACATTCATTCCCAATACAACCAGAGAAAACCACTTACAGACCTTGTGACCCAACAGACATAATAGTGCACAGAGGCCTCATGTAGGTGTCTTTTTCAAGTTCAGTGTGTACTTCTTCCAGGAAATAGCACAGCCTTGCACTCTGAGGCTTAGAGACACTAACAAACCTTTCATGCCAAGTTTTGTACTACTAAGCTAAATTCCAGCAATCGAGATAGAAACATTACAACCTCAGACAGTGGTTCAAAAGCATCAGTACTCTAAGTGTTGGTTGGTTACTTTAAACCTGCACAGCACACCACACTGACACATTATCACTGTCTACCGTTGCTACAGCAAATATGTTTGTGGACAGTTACATATCTAGCAGACACAGAGTGACATTTAGCGTTCATTTGGAATTAAGTTTCCGGCCACCTGAGGAGTGCAAGTCCTAAAGTCACTCTCCTTTTAGCTCTGCTTTGCTCTTCACCAACTCCTAAGGGAAATATCTGGTTCTTTAGGTGTTAAATGCTCCGCTGTGTTTACTAGCTAGTGGCTAACTTTGCCTCTCTGCCTTTTGATGCCGGACTATTAGTGTCCAGTTGGTTAATCAGATTTTTTAGTTGCTTGTTGCTGTTGGAAAAGAGGCTGATGAGAAAAGTGAGGGTGACCTAGAACAGCAGCTGCCAAAACCAAAATAATTTGATGGAAGACACTAAATGCTCAGCAGAGCTGAGGGAAACTGCAGAGGTCTCTAAGGGTTCATCATACGCGTATTTACATTGGTAATATATACACACTGATTACAGAAGCTTTAAGGTAAATAGAATGCTTGGTTTAGGTCAGAGTGCCATTTAGCTCAGTTCAGGACTGTCCCATCTACTGTTTCAAACTATGTTTTCAAATGTGGTGTCTTCTTTGCCTCACTGTGGTACACCAATAGAGTTGTTACTGCCCCCTGAGACCAGAAGGTTAAAAACACACTCTGGAACTTGACAACAAACTTTGACAAGCAACAACTGGATTAGACTTATGCTTTATTATAAGTGTTTGCAGTTAGTATTTCTCAGTTTTACATAGAAATGGGACCTTTCAGGACTGTCTTACACACAGTAAATGAGATCCTGACCTCTACGTTCTTACTTTACTGCTTCTGCAAAAAAAGGGGGATGTAAATAAAAAGTGCAGACTTGCCCAATGGAGATAATTCCTATGGGATACTGAGTCGGACTGGTTGGACTTCAGAGTGTGTGAGAAATTCTCACATTTTTAAAAACCTCTAGACAACATATAGAGCACCTTGACAATGTTGTTGGCTGCTTCCATTAAGGGGTCACCACATTGGATCGTCATCCGCGTATTTGATTTAACATAAGCTTTTATGCCTGATGCCTTTTCTGATGCAGCTTGGTTTCAGGTGAGCTGGGGATCTAGAGGATCCTGACAAAGGTGGCTGACAAAAGCCTAATATCAAAACACAGCTGGTGCCCAGGTGTATGTATATACAGTAGCTGCTTCATTAGGGCACACAGCCTGCTATGGAGCAAGTGAGCAGTGATGGACCTACCCAGGGGTCTCTCATTCCGTCATCTGCAAGCCAGTTTAAAGTTGATCAGTCAGTCATGTTACAGCACACCAAAGCCTGTCAAATCCAAAAGTTCAAAGTGGGCTTAGACAGTGTATATGCAGCTCTGTGACAGCTCTTATGAAGGATCAAGTGGATTACGCCCCCAGTTTTAGCTGGAGTGCACCTTTCATGAACTGAACGACTAGGTGCTTTCTTTTTTTTTCTTGCCCGCAATACGAAAATGTGTCTTGTAGGTGTTTTTGCAAACGAGTGTTTAGCTAACAGTCTCATAAAGGAGAAATACCACCACCTTTCCTAAGCGTTATGTGGACAATGAATAAAGCACTCAGTCACACAGTGAAGGTTCCATTTTTAAACATGAGCGTGTTTTCATTTTGCTTTCAAGCACTTTTATCCATTCAACAGAACAGAAGATTGTCATGATTTTGAGTAGAGAATTATAAGGTCTAGTGGGTTATTTTCACTGTTCCCAGCACTTCCTGCCCTCTCCCCTGCACACTCCTCTTCACTAAATGGTTTTTGCCACTTTACTGTTCAGTTGTCAAGAAAGCAAAAAACCCTGAATGAAGCCACATTTTCTAAAATAGCACTGTATTTATTCAACACTTGACTTTGGTTTTATGATGAAAATCATGTGAAGATCAATAAGTTAAACCTGTTATTATGCTGCTTGTGGTAATATTGTCATGAATTAAATTAATGTGTCTGTGCTGTACTTTGCTAAAAGCTTGAAATAACTCACTGCCCATGCTGCTCCTCCTCTATGGCCTTGGAGGATTTATGTTTTGTGTTAAGTAAGGCTGAAGCTACTCATGTTATCTCACTCCATCAATAGCAAATACATTAACAATATCTAGTCGCTGCAAGCACACTATTAATTTACCACGACCTGTCCCTACAGGGGCAGAATGATTGTTGGAGGCAATGAGGTGGATCTACTTACCCCTCCCTGGGACACGGTGTCGCTGCTGGGGGATCAATGTCCATTGAGTACGGAGGAAGAGGGGCAGGCAGGCAGCCAAGCAGCCGGCTGGAGGAAGCCCTCAACCTCAGCTCGAGTGACGCTGTCACCTAAGAGGTCCCAGCAGGCCTTGCAGAGACAGGGAGGAATGTGCCACCTGATGCTGGAGCCATGTCCTTTCACACAGAAACACGGGCCATCGTTCCTCAAAGGTTGAAGAGGACAGAGGTAATAGATATTGCAAGCTCCGGTTTATGACAGGAAGAACCCAGACCACCACTGACACTCAATTGTCAGTCAGACATTATGACATTTATCATTTCTCATTCGAGAAGTGCAGTTACTCTCAGTTAAAGCGAGATAAGCAGCAATGACACATTCTTCCTAACACAAATAAAAGGTTTAATTCAGAAGCAACAAAAAGCATGTCTCTTTACCTGGGCTCATTTTTCTAGAAGCTAGCAGGATCAGCTTATTGCTGTACAACTTACATTAGCCACTGACTTTATGACACAGTGTTGGGCAGTAAGGCTTTACTTAGCCACATGTTAGAGTAATGTAATTACTTTTTTTCAGGAACAAGTGGAAGCGATTAAAAAGTGAAAATCTTTTGGGAGTTTTGGTGACTGGTTGATATCAGTTTGGTCTCTGCATTCAGTCAAGAGACTGGTCTGAGAGTCACAGAGTTCATGTTTTGTATTTGAAACCACAGTTCAATTCGAAAAAGGGAAAAACGTCTTTAAAGTTGCTGTTTTAAAACAAAGGGAAAAACTAGATGTGATTTAACATTCAGTTAACCAAGAACAACGCCTCGGCTTCTCTACACACAACCCTCTCCTCTGACCTCTCTCAAATTCAAAAAAAAAAAAAAGAAAAAAGACCAATGCAAGTTTTCTACCCTGCTGCTGTGTAAATAAGAGAGTGCATGCTGGAGCTGATAGCCCCTGGAGAAAAGCTACTGCATCAGCGAGTTCCTCAACCTCGTGACTGTTGCCCTCAGTGAGGGTTAAAGGTCAATAATAGAGCAATCGCAAGCGGAACATGTAACACTAGGCTTTATGGTAGTGCCTGGGTTGGAATTCACTTTGGGGAAGTGTATAAATACAGGATGGAGTATGATATAAACCCCAGGATTTACAGAAACTGTTCGTCTGTGGCAAACATCAGTGTGGGCAGATAGTTATTCTGGTGGGTGGTCAGCCTGCAAGAACGTTGAAACAAAGCTTCCCGGCAAATAGTTTTGACATTGAAATATCAGACAAGCAGAAAATTGAGTCTTTGATCAGTTCCATCATGAGAGATCAGTTGGTCATATCAAAATCATGGCTCAAAGGATGTGTTATGCATGCAAGAGCACATCATGAATCAAAGGCGGGATACTTGTGCTGTGTTGATAGGAGCAGTCAAACTCAATGTGATTTTACGGTAATAAATTCAGATTCTTTCATCTTTTCTCATTTAGCTGTTTCACACCAAAACTGCCTCGCACTTTCTTTCTGAAAAGTCACAATTCCTTGCATGTGTGACGTTCCCAGCTGCCAGCCAGCAAATGCTCTTGCAAGGCCTCTCTTGATGTGCCTTTGTCTTCTCCGTTGCTCTGGAGGGGATTGAAATTCCTTGTGTGAAATGATATTTGAAGTGATTAAAGAGAGTCATTCAGCGGAGCTGACACTTCTAATGGAGAGCAGAAAGCGCTCGTCCAGTCCGAGCCAGACGGGCTTCCTGACAGCCGCCAGAGGAGCTCAGAAACACTGTGCTGTGGGACCAAGAGGGACGTGTTCTCTGATTTTATTCACAAAGACACTGTTTGTTTAGTTGCTTATGCTTTATGAAGGATAGAAAGAGAGAGAGAGAGAGAGAGAGAGAGAGAGAGAGAGAGAGAGAGAGAGAGAGAGAAATTGCAACACAATGAGTTCAGAGCTTTTTGGTACCACAATCTTTGGAAATCTTCATTGTCTACCAGCACACAGCTGATGGTCACACACTTTGGAGTAATTTTGGATTGAAATATAACTCAGAAATGCACTTGAGACATCCAAATATCTAGGCTACATCTTATCTTCTCATTAATGTTTTATAAATGTTCTTTAGTGGCATGTGGTGACTTTTACAGAAAGTCTCTCTCCTTAAACACTGTTGCCCATAAAGTTGGAATAATTCTTTTTCAGACAAATTCCTCTTTTTATTCCTATTTATACACATCAGTAATCACATTGGAAGAGATTGATCAATAAAGCTTTGAGAAGATATACACTTTATCTATCAAGAATAAATCACATTGTCACAGTCATTTCATGAGAAGAGGTCAAATATATATTTTATTCCAACTTTATGGGCTACAGTGATAAATCTTCAAAATATTTACCATTAAATGACAATGACACACTCCAGTGACAGTGCAGAATCCTGTATCAGCACATTGGTTACCTTTCCTGGCTCACTGTCCAGAGCCTTCCACACATACTCAGGAGAGCTGAGACTTAACAGTCAGCGCTATGAGTAAGAAATGAGAGAACTATAATTTCCTGCATTGAAAAGTGGAAATGATGTAGAGAATACTTCTGCAGAAACAGGCAGCACTGTCACACTGTAATACATATTTAAACAATGTGAAGGAAATTCAGATGAATTATTTTTAATTTAAATAACTGATACTTAGTCACTTTTCCAATGCGAACACGCTTCAAGCTCAAAACCCTCTTCGTATCATTACATAGCACAGATCTGGGACATTATCCTTTGTGAGAAAGACCTGTGGTCTGTGCTGAGAACTCTGTGCACTTCTTCCTTCACATTCAGAATCAGAGCATAACTTTATGTATTTTCAATTTATGTGACAAATTTGTTTTTAACCCTGTCACTGTAATCATTTTTTTTTTTTTTTAACTGGGAATTACTTTTTAAATTCCCCATTTAATGAATAAAGGTTAAAGCCATTCCTCTGACAGTCAGGGATTTTCTTCTGGTGAGTCAATTTTTTCCTGCATCATGCATTCACCACAACTACTGACCAAAAGAAATACAGTAGAAATTTATATTTTCTCTCACAACCAATCCAAGACATTTATCTTTGGTTAAGGTTGAGGTGGATTGTAATCCACACAGACCATGTACAGTTTGAGATGAAGGATCATTTTTCCTTACAGTCAGAGAGGAACGGGCCTGTCTCACAGAAGATATCCTGACTCGTCAGACACAGCTGAAACTAATAACTAACTAATTAACATTGGCTGCTCTCCACTCAGATGTGCACTGTGCATGTTGACTCACTGCCACAGCTAAATGTAACGGAGGTATCATTTATGGCGTTGGTTACACCTGTGCTCTTCCTGCTGGAAAACGCCGTGCTGTTTCCCAGTTCCATGCTAAGTGTACATACTGTAAGTACTTTATTTATTTTTCTTTATTTATTTATTTTTGCAATACAGGAAATGATACGATATGCGTCTCCATGAATGTCACACTGTGACTTTCATGGAGAGAAAGAAAATGTTTTTTCTAATGATTTAATATTTCTTTTGTTTTCCATGGCTTGTGTATCTGATCACCACCTATAGACTCGTTACTGTTTTTTTTTTTTTCTTTTTCAGCTTTGAATAGCTCTTCTATCTCCTTTGCACTGTGGGACACTTCACATCAACAGTACACAACAGTACACTCAAAGTCAAATGATCTTTTCAGTATGCACGATGATTTTTTTTTTATATAATTAATGTTTCTGTTTTCAGTGTGAGCACTGAACCTCCTTACAGAAGAATCCTTGTGTGGTATGGAACAGGGACATCGTCTGCTGTGAGAAGCTATAGGCCCTTCTCACATCAACTAAAATGAAGGTAATTATCATCATTTACACCACAATTTAAAACATGTTTTATGTACTTGCACGTCATGCAGGTGTCACGCGTTTTGATTCTGTCTGATCTTGTTTTTCATTCTCTGTAGTTTCTTCTAACTTTTTATCACATTCATCTAATTTACATGTTGCTGTCAAGGGCATCAGCACAAAGATGTTCAAATTGATTTAGGCTGGTTCAGAGCACTTTAAGGATTCTTGTCCGTGTTAACTTAAAAGTTGATTTTTGACTTTGGAGAAAGCTGCTTGTGTTCCCAAGGTCAAGAATAATATAATTATTTCCCTTCTTTGTAAAGCACATTAAGCAACTTTTCTTTCCATGTAGTTTGTACATTATGTGATCTTTTTGCTAATAATGGAGATTATTCAAACGTGATTAATACTTTATGGCTGAGAGCCTGAAAACAATCAATTATTTAGTCTTCACAATTAATTTTCATTAAAAGTCAAACTGATTTTAATTATCTTCACTTCCTCTTTTTCAATTTTGACTTCATACTGATTTAGCAGCAAAAAAAAAAATTTAATTTCAGTCAATTCTAAATGATTATCACTGCATATCAACAGTTTTCTCTGTAAAAACAACGACATGAGATGTACTGACACCTCAACTCAGCTACACATGAGGATGCATTTCAATAGTGCGTCACCTTTCCAGTGTAATTTTCACGTCGAGATCGTCATGCAGGTGTAAGAGGAATGTGATTCCTTGCTTCCCTTCGCTGACAGAACGCTGTATTCACACTGTCAAGCAATCTTTCATTACCCCGGGCCCTAAGAGCTTGTTTCGAGCATTCCCATTTTAAAAGATAATTATCACTCCTCTGAATCTCTACCTTTGTACATGTCACTCAGTGCTGCTCCCTGTGTAATAAGCTGCTCTCTTCCCTGTGCTGACAAGGGTGTTTCCCAGTACCAGCAGAACCCTGTGCAATCACGTTGGCTGCTTGCTGGTTGAGGGAGAGCCAATTATCCTTCTCTCCCCCAGCATTCCATCTTTTCTTTTTCTGTCTTTAATGAGGGCTAACGGAGGTTTGCTGTAACAGAAACCTTTGTCTAGATTACATTACAGCTTTTTTTTTTGGTTCAGTTTCTTTACTGGTTTGGGTAAATTCATTTCCATAATTTATACGTTATCAATGCTAAACTACTCAGCTCCACTGGAATCTATGTAATGCTATAATTTACTATTTTATTTGATCTTTTGCAAATTAATTTCACATCATTTTTTTTCCTTACCTTGTTCCAGATATTGAACGATTGTGTCTTTTATTTTTAAAATGTACTGTATTCTTACTTTAGGCATATTTTCTAGATGAAAGCTTTGCCTTGCCGTCTGTAATTGCTCCTGGACATAAAACATGTTCATTCCTTGAGAAAAGATGTGGGAACTTTGAAAAAGAAAAACCTTCTGTGCACAGTGTGATATTCCTTCCCATTAACAGTGCTTGGGGTTGTTTCATTTTCAATGGTGATTCTGTAAATTGTTCCTCTTTCTTTTCACTGTCTAGGTCTGTAAAACTGTTTGATCTCATGTTCAGAGACCCCCCCCCCCCCATCCCTCTGTGTTTGACATTATCATTCCTGAGGCCAGATGGGTGAAACTCTGCACCTGCTCAGTATTTGCTGCACACACACACACGGACAGAAATCGCTACATGCACATTAATTCCTAGATGCACAAATGCTTGTCTACACCAAATAAATAAGTTTGAGTAGTCATTTATTTGCAGCTCTTACAATCAGTCGTGACTGGTTGATGTACAGCATTATTGCTTATTCACTTCACATTCACTTTCTCAATTAACTCATTCATTCAGGATGTGTGGGCAGTGAAGACAATAACAGTCTGGCTGCAGTTGTTAAGTCGATAATAATGGTGTGGCTGAAAATAACTCCTGGATTAAAAAAAAAAAAAAAAAAGACAACAGATTTGGAGACACTGGTGTTAGCAATGATCATGAAAGATGACATCCCAAATATAAAGCTCAAGCTTTGCATGGCATGACTTCTGACTGCAGCTAATTCTCTCCAAACAGCACCAAAGAAATAAATCATCATGCCTGAACCTTGAGCAAGAATAAAATCAATATTTAATATATGAATTTTCAATCATAAAAATGTATTACCTCTTTGAGACAGTTGGGCTTGATCACACACACACAGAAAATGAAACGAATGCATGTAGTAATAATAATAAAACCTATATTTTAAGTCATTTACTTACAGGTATCCACAATGTTACCAAAACACCAAATTTACCTGTAAACAGAAAGTATGCATAAAGCGATGCACAATCTGATGAAACATAGTCATACACACAGATTCATATGTGGGAATGATGGAATACAGTGTGAAAATCTTGCCTTTTTGTCATGATCACATAAAAAATTTGTGTCTAACTCTGCAGGATCCTCAGCTCTATTCCACCATTTTTCAGAACTTCTCTGTTTTGGCTCAGACTCTTGGTTCATTCACTAAATCTGGATTTCCAACCCACTAACCTCCAGCAGTTAAAGCTGAAACCTAGGGAGAAAAGTGAATGAAAGCAAAACCTTTAAATATGTATTTTTAGTGGTTTTAGTGGTTCTTTATTGTAACTTGAACAGATTAATTCCTCTTGCTTTAGTGCTGCTGAATAATGAATTCCCGGTAATGATTTTCCTTCCCCTGAAATGAATATATTGCATTACAAATAAAGCTCTTCAAGAGTTATCATCTTTACCTTTAAAGGACATTTTGCAGTAACTGACTCCTCGTTCCACACAGACTTAAAGTGAGCTAACTTAGTGTCTGATGGATATTGACATCCAGGGAGATCGAACCTGTGACCTTCCTGTCATCTCCCTGTTACAAGATGAACTCTTGAACCATTAGGCTGCCCCGCCACTTAAAGAAACCTCAGTGGTGAATATTGTAATCCATATTCGGTCTCTTCGAGAATTTTCTGCCTTTACAAATTGTCTTTTCCCATATATCTGACATTGTCCAGGGGATTTACTGTAGCATAGAGAAAGTGAAGCAAATCTTCTGCTAAACAGTCTTTGTTTTCCAGCTTCCCTCTTAGTGTTCAAACTTGTTCTGTTTGTACACCTCACCCCCAGAAAGTATGCCTTTTTTTTTCTTGCTTTTCAAGGCTGATGAGGCAGTGAAGGTAGAGCATGAAGGGAAATTGAGGATTTTGCTAACAGCAGTCTTCTTCATCCCCACAGATCAGTTGTCTAAACTGGGCAGGCAAATCCTCTTCCCATCGCTTTCCTCTCACTGCTTTCAGCAGCATCTTTGATCCACCATAACAAAGCCTAATGGCTCAATCACACTCCTACAACCAGGAACACAACTAGTTCAGCTTCCCCTTTTCCCCATTCTCCTTTCCCTTGTGTTCCTTTGGACAAAACTTTCATCCATTTTAAACATCTGGTGTTGGTTTTCATGCTGAACAACTCAGACACTTTTTTTTCCCACGTTGTTACTTTCCACTAAATGTGACAATGTTTCCTTGACAGTGGAAAATGAATTTCTCATGTGGTCACATGGTGTTAAGTCAAAGCACCATGTGACCACATGAGAAATAACATGGGAATTTTTTTTTTCCATTTTGAAAGTGGAGTGCAGCATTTAAATATGCTTCTCTGACGTTCTTGGGCAGTTCATCCCCTAATTGAGGATGTCACGGGCCCGTAAAGCTCCATTAACAGCTGACTCCATCGTTTAAAATGGATGATTGTGAGACTGCACATGCTGGATTTCTGGGCCTGTGGGTGTTGCTCTGATAAATAAATCCCAATTAAAGTCTCTGAGTGAGATCCTTTTTCCTCATGTCATCTTCATGTTTGGTGTTTCTCACCACCCAGAGATCATCTGTCCACATATGAAGACATCATGCTTTCCTTTGTTTTTTTTTCAGCCATGACACCCATTACATTACAGGTACTGTATTTGGTAACTGACTACAAAACGGTCTAATGGTGCTTATTGTAGTTGTGCTTCATCTTAGATTTAAATAATTCATCATTATGATTATTATGATTGATGATCATAAGGCTTTTTTGGTGGCCCCTCTGGCACTTAGTGCCCTATGCACAGTGTGTGATGCATATATTGGTTGCGGTGGCGCTGGTCTACATAGCTCAGATAATCCACTGTATGCTACCTACTTAGCATTAGTAGCACCTAGCTGGAGCATTTAGTGGCTAAAGAGCAACAGATGTCCCTCGGGAGTTGGTGGAGACTAAAGTCTAAAGTGCTAAAGTGAGTGTGGATATTGGAATTACATTTGGACTCCAAATAAATGCTTAAACAATGCGAAAACATTTATAAATAACCAACTGTTTGCTAACATGTTTTCAAATTCATTAGGTGATAATATGTGAATTTTGCTTTTTTTTCTGTTGCCCTCACAACCGGTAGCTAATTTGGAGACAATCAGCTGCTTCTTTTACATCCCAAAGTCTAACAGATTTGGGCCTAATATTTCTGCCCCTTTTAACCTCAATTCTCACAGCTGCATGAAAATGACACGAACAACAGTGTTAGTGTGACACTAACCGCAGTGTTGGGGGGGGGGGGGGGGGGGGGGTCCTAATGATGAGATTTCATCTGTCCATTATGATTATTTGTTAATTGAAGCAAGCAGTGAAAAGCATTAAGATTCAGACTACCTGAACACTACAGGAGGGTTAATCCATGCAAAGCAACATTTCAAGAATATTGGAGAACAGCTTGGGGCTGTGTGGTGGATGCTGATGCTATCATACTATCATTGTTCTCCTGCTTAATTGCTGTGGCTAATGGCAGGAAATGAAATCACCCACTGAAGACCAACACGCTTCCCACAGAATAATTACTGATGTTGACCTTGTGCCTCTCTCTGGTATGTAAGTGCACAATGATAACTCTCACCACACACTCAGTCACTGCATATCGTGCACTACTGCAGACCGCTCTATTAAGCTCTCACACATTAAAGACAAACAAAAGATGAAAACCCAGTCACTGACTTGACGTGTTGTATTTGTTGCCATTGTTAGAAATGAAAGTATTTGTCTGATAAAACCTTGTTGACATGATGAGGCACTGTTTGTTACATTGGCTGTCATCTGTTCTGTCATGTTCACATAGTTTACAAGAGTAAAAGCATGACATTTGTGCTCTGCGGCACTGTGATAGTAGGCCACAGCACAAAGCTTAATGGAACATGTCAAAGTACTAATATTTCTGAATTCCCTTGCATTTACTCAGTTATCGATTGCACTTTTATATTACTTATCATTTTCATTGCTACAAAGTCGTGTGCAGACTAGTTTTTCACTGCAATTTCACTTTTTTGTTGTTTTCTTTGTAATCTCCTCTTCTAAAACTTTATACCACAGATGTGCACAGCATCTGGACATGTGTTTACATCCAAGTACACACATATAGCTTATACAAAACAAAAAAAAGTAGAAGAAGAGAAGTTACACTCAACTCACAGTCAACTTACAAGCTGATTAGTTGATTATTTTGCATGAGTTTGACAAAAAAAATAGTTATGTTCTATGAACATTTACAGGTAAAATGTATTAGTTACATTAGAATCAACATTAAAAAAAAATGAAGGACATTCCATTCCATTGACATTATGAGACATATACTTACTAGCTGTCTTGAATATTGGGTAAGAGGATTCATACCTCTCTCATTTCTGTATGCTATGCTACAGCCAGCAGCAGCTGGTTAGCTAAGCTTAGTATAAAGTCTTGAAACAGGGGGAGACAGCATGCACCTAGCTGCATCTGCATGTCTGAAGCTCATGAAGGAACATGTTATATCTCATTTACTTACTCTGTACAAAGTATTGTTCTCAGCCAAGACAAAGTCCTGCTTATGAATGTGTTAATTAGAGAGTTTTAAACTGTGGGCACTGGTAGGAGGACTACTTACGGAGGCACACAGGCTAGCTCTCAGTCCTTATACTAAGCTAACTGGCTTCTGGCTGTATATTCATATTTGCCATAAAGACATGAGAGTGGTATCAATCTAACTCTTGAAAAGAAAGGATGTGTGTTTCCCAAAATATCAACTATTCCTTTAAAGGTAAAACAATGATCCAAACCAGAGTAAACTAATCCCATCTGAGCCTTGTTTATCTCCTAAAAGTCTAATCTTGACAGCGCCCTTTACCGTAGAAGCTTTGGCTGCTGCTCCAACTCACAGGGTTGATGCTGTGTGTGTATGTGTATGTGTGTGTGTGTGTATGGCTTGACCTTGGGAGCACTGCTGGATGCCATTGATTTGTTTACCTGTGCGCTACTGACAGTTTCTCATTAGGTTTCTTTTGCACAACACTTCCAGGAGAGGAGACCAGAGTCTGCACTTCACAGCCGACGATGCATGATCAATGTACCTGATAGACTGGCGCTGGCAATATAATTCTGTTGAATGGCTGTTTAATGGATGTGAGCGCTCCATTTAGTAGCCACAATAAGGTGTCTTTTGTGACTGAAGCTGCATTGTGGGGCTGTATGAGGAGGAAAACAATATCTTGAAAGAAGGGCTTTGTTGAAATACTTTGGAAGACAAGAGAGACTGCAGGAGAAATTTAGCTTTATTCCAATGTTAATGGAGAGTATTGAAATTATTTTCAAAGTGTAAGAGCAAATGCAATTTGGAAATATTAAGGCTTTTTGGCAATATTCTTTCAGATAGCATGCATGCAGTTTGTAGAACCTTTTAAACACAAGTAAAAAGGGCGACACAATGACGTGAAAACAATTTCCTCAGTATTTGTTGGCCTCTTAAAATTCTGTTCTCATTTTGTTGTGACCCATTAAAACTGTTTGCTCCAAACACCTCCAAATTTGGATTTAAACACGAGAATGCTGGATCTCTGTAATGATGCTTTTACCCACAGAGCTGCACAGTGTACATTGGGGCTGCTGATGAATTAAACAAACTGCACCATTCACAGCAAAGCTTTACGGCAATTAGCCAGCCTCTGAGCATAGGCACAAATCCCTAACTCTTACAGCGCTTTATTTCCAACCCACCTCTCATTCTAATAGGGCAGAAAAAAAAGCCTAAAATGTCCTCTGCTCTCATGTGAACTTCTCATATCGGCTTAAATAATTTGACATGGTCACAAGGAGGCAGTGTTGTCACTCTCCTCGCAATCCTCCTGCCACCACCTAAATGTGGTGACGGAAGGAATCCACTTATTCAAGGTGTTAAAAGCGCTCCTGATTTGCCACTGTAATCCAGTCCATTTCACAGGGCCAAAACAGAGTGGAAACATGGCAAAGTGTCCTCGCTCTGGGATCCCAGCCCATGCTTTCCCTGTGACACGAAGTGACACAGCAATCGGCTTGCGGACACATCAAGGTCTAATTACTCCTCAGGTGACAAGACCCCCATGACATCCTCTCGCTGAAATGGAATTTCATGAAGACTGAAAGCTGACAAGACAAGCACTTCCATTTAAATCAGTTGGGATTTACATCAAGTCGCCAGGAAGAAGACGGCAGTGCTGATTAGATCCCTGCTTCTTGTTAGGGGAGGGAGAAACATTGATTCTGAACAGAGGAGTGTGCAGACATAATAGTATGGGTGTACATACCATGTATGACACCCTGGGGTGCTGCACAGCCTGTCTAGTTCAAGGTGTAGTCAACATCATATTTAACGGGCAGGGACAGGCCGTGGGGCATGAGAGGGGGCAGCCACTCTCTAATGATCAAAATAACACTTTGTCAATGTAATAGCCTGCTGTTCTTCATCCTTTACACCCAACCCGACAGAACATTTCTCATAGCTTTGTTTTCACCAATGCTGCTGCCCCTGTGGTCGGCTGTGACTTATATAAAAATGTCGCCCCCATAAACCATGATTATTTTCATTTCAATTGATGTATTGCAATCACTTAACGATTTCCCATTGAAAACGAGTGTCTTGAGGAAGACCTATAGGCCTGCAACTTTGATTCAAACATCAGTGACAATGTGAGGTTTTGTTTACGTAGACGGGGAGCAACAGATGGCAAGCATATCTATAAATAAGTCTCTCTTCTGAATAGGAGATTAGTGCATTTGAGCTGGTTTTTAATGGTCTCTGGGAGGGATTAAAAAGTAAGCTGATTCATAATGCGTTTCTCTTTGCGGTGAATCACTCATAAACAAGAGTCTGGAAAGACTCGGAGGAAAATGTCTCCAACATGCTTAAGACAGGAGGATGACACACATCTTCACTGCATGGCTGCTATTTCAAGAATCTTGCAATGTTACCAGGTGCATCAAATTATTAATGAAAGCATTTTATAGCCTTACTAATAACATGCTGTCTCTGTTTCCTGCCTGCATGTAGATTGCTATACACCCTTCAACTCTTCGACCCTGCAGACCTCACCAAGCATATAATTTTTTCCCATGCACACACTATATATATGATGCTATTGATTTATATATTTATGTGTATATGTATCATATACTTCAGTGGTGAAGTGGTTATTCCGAAGCGCAAGTCAAGCCATGAAAGCAAAATAAACAATGGCCCATTCCAAAGTTCATGGAGGATAAAATGTTGATAAATACATATAAAGCCATCTTGGTTTTAGCCTCTGGGTCACATTTTCTCCAAGTTATTGAAATAGAATGAAAAAAAAAACTCAATTATATAACCAGTGCTGATCAGCCTACAGATAGCCGCCCACCTGAGGCTACCTCAGCATCCTCCACAAATATTGACAGAATTCTTATCTTTTTTTCCCTTATTTTCTTACAAATATGAAGCTTGTACACAAATCCTGTTTTTCCCATCTTTTAAATACCCTAAACTCACAGAGACATTTTTTTGCATTCAGTGTATGTTTCCAGGAACTGCAAGGCTCGGGACGCCTGATAAAGTGGATTTGTGGCTGTATCTTTAGATATCTGCTGTCTGGATAAACTCCGTATCTGTCTTTTAATGACACTGGTGTCACGGTCTGTTCTCTGTTACAAAACTGGAGACTCACCAAGTTTGGCTCTAGGAGCGATCAGGGCTTTATGTGCCTGTGTTTTCTAAACAACAAGCTTTTCCTATTTAATGAATTCATAAACACGCCTGGGAGAAAAGCATGCTTGACCTATGAGAAGGTGAATGGATTTCCTGAGAACTATTGACAGCTTGTCCTAACAAGTAAAAGCAACCTAAGGAGCCATGCAGTCCTAATCAATTACTTAAATGAGTGAAGAGGACAATTATGTTGCCTCCTGAGATGTTCCTGTAGCTGTAATGACTGATCTGAAATACAGCTGGTCAACTGTCCCTCTATGAACATACATCATCTGAACATCTAAGCTTTTTAATTCCATCTATAATCTATATTCATAAGTTCAGTCAGCTCTTACACCGCAAAAACATACTGGATGACTGAGTCATCTGCTTCATCTGATAGATGACTATGGTTCGTTCATAGCCAGATTTGCTGGGGGATCTGTCACCAGTTCTCAGAGGTCATTTGGATGCCCCTTGTGTTTCTACATTTAATGTAATTATGTGTACAGAAAACACTGTAAAAATATGTGTCGAGTAGGTTTAACCCTAAAACAGTTTGTCAGGTGACTCACTGTGTCTGTCTAGATATTCTAACAGCATTTTTCATCAGCTACAGTAATGCATATAAAATACATTTCAACATAGTGCTGTCCGTATGATGTCATTCTGGTAAATCCTTTCTGTAATGTTTGAAAATGTCTGTTGAAAAATGATCTGATTAAAAAAAGGCCTATTAAGACCTATCAGACTTTTTCCAGATGAAGATGAATAATGGTGACAGTAAACCTTATTATGCTTTTCTGGTTTTCATTATTATTTTTTGCAAAGCAAACATTAAGCAACTTTTATTGAATATTTTGAAGCGAACATGTCAAATCAGTGAGGTTTCAGGATGGATGGTCCCTTTAAAGCTGAAAAACAAGTTATAATCTCAAATGCCAAGGCCAGATTACCAGCCTGGCAAAGCAGGCAACTACTCTTGGGACCCAGACCTCAATGGGCCCCCAAAAGTCACATGAGCATAAAAAGCTGTTTTGTGTTTTATCAAGTAGTATTCCAGTATATGAGTATTAGTATTAGATCTGGGTCAGATCTGTGTGGTCACTGAATCAGTTTGTACTCATCTCTGTTATTATGAGCTGTCATAGAGGTTTTGGTGAACAATGTCAACGGGGACATCACACAAATAGGTTCCAGCTTTTTTTAAATTTAATTTAATTTTTTTTTTTTTTTCATCCAAAGCAGTTTCCAAAGCTTCATATTGTACTGATGT
This sequence comes from Toxotes jaculatrix, assembly GCF_017976425.1. Taxonomy (NCBI): domain Eukaryota; kingdom Metazoa; phylum Chordata; class Actinopteri; family Toxotidae; genus Toxotes; species Toxotes jaculatrix. The sequence continues at coordinate 18,306,448 of NC_054406.1, forward strand.
GCATCTTGAAAAGCACAGGAAGCTACAGTGAGATGAAAATGTGTTATGAACACCACACACGAGCTTTGTCGGTCTTGATAGTGGCTGATATCAGATGCAGGTGCTCTGCCCTGGCTCGGTGTTTGTGCACTGGCGCCTCTGCTCATGCTGAGTTTATGATAATAATATGGTAATGGCGGGACTCAGAACCGCGGACAGCTCCGGCGCGTCGCCCCGCCCCTTCCACTGGCTGCGTGTCGCGCGCGGCGACCAATAGCTGCGGCAGCCTCAGTTTAGCACTGGATACAACAGAGGGAGCTTCAAAGAGCCTGTTCGCCCAGAGAGGAGAGGGAACCTCCGTCCGGCTGTGATGCGTAGCGGGGCTCTGCGGGCTGAACAACACTTCGATGGGATAAAACCTCCTGGTCGCATTTAACCGGCTCTTTGGGTGTGTGTCTTCCGCGAAGACTGAGAAATGCTCTTGTAGCGCGAGCGCGAATGACATTATCGCCCGCGTTCTTTTTTTCCTTGCTTCACGCAGATATTTGGCGGTGCCCGAACTTGGAGCCGTTTGGACGCTGAGAGCAAGTTGTGTGTTTTTTATTTTGATTTGCTTGAACTGCATTTGAGTCGTTTACTTGGAGCCCAAAGTCCTGGACGACATGGGGAGCGAAAAGTACTTGCCGGAGCTTATGGCAGAGAAGGACACGCTGGATCCGTCTTTTCAGCACTCCCTACGGCTACTGGATCAAGGTAAATGTCCGTGGCTAATTACGGAAGTAAACAGTTCAAGTGTGTGAAAAGTGTTCAAGTCTACAGCACAGTGCTCGGCTTTAACGCTCGGTGCTGGGCTGCAGGCTACATGACACCACCAGCCCGCCTACTTCAAGTTAAAAATAAGAGGTTTGTGGGTCTACTCTCAATTTCCTGTTTGGTCACACTAACATAGCGAGGTCCTTTCAGCGTCGTGGCAGTTTTGCCAAGTTGTTATGCATGCAGCAAAGGAACCATAGCCAAGACAAAAAACAAACAAACAACCATAAGCAGCCTTTTGCCGAATGTACAACTCAGTAAAACAGGGCAGGTTTGACTAAAGACTGCACCTGCTCTGTCAGTCAAGCCAGAGGATACAAACTTTTCATTTGAACTAGACAAACAGGGTAACAAAGGACTACCAATAATACAATTCTTGTTATTGATGGCACCTCCATATGATTTTTTTTCTTACTGGTTTTAAGTGGCACAAACAGAAAATGTTGTAGAAATTTGTGTAGAACCCCCCCCCCCCCACCCCCCACCCTTATTTCAAATGGCATCACATGAAATTGTAGCTCTCATTTTATGAATGAAGGCAGCAGTGAAACCTCCAAACACTGAAACCACTTGACATCCCAGTTTTCAGGCTGCAGTCATCTCTATCCCATGCAGACATGTGTAAGCTGCGTTTGCAAGTAGTGGAATAATCACACTCTTATTCAAATGTACATGTGTTTCCTCCTTTGAAGAAGTGGACGTGACTGAAATGGAATTTTGAACGGATGGAGCAGTAGCAGCACTCGCAGACGCTTTAATTAATCCGCTGCACAGCCTTCTGCTTTGAAGCTGTCGGAATTTTGCAAACACTTCTTCAGACGCAGCCCCGTGGAGCTCCTCATGTGGGAAGTGCACTGTTATAGCATCCAAGTGCATCCTTCAAGTACCACTCATGGGCTTTGTCTAGACTCGTGCAGGCTGTTGTTGGCTTTAAAGGTAACAGACAAGGAGTATTAGTTCACTGTAAACAGTTCTGCTGCTATGTAACTAATTTTATTGAAGCTCCAGATGCTGCTCCTGCACCAAGCTGTTTTCAGTTAGACAGCCATGTCACTTCTAGCTGCTGCTTCCCCAAACTTGGGACCTCAAAGGGTCCTCAAAAGGGTTCCAAAGGGCCTCTAGCAGCGTGAGGCATGATTTAATTTTAATGTTGTTTACTTGCCAGAGTTTACCAAAGTGACAAACAGAATTACTTTTTTGATTGTGCTGTCCCCTTCTGAACTTACAGTATACATATACTGCTACTTTAGGGCTGCAGCCAATATCTGTTTTTATTATTGATTGATCTGCTGATAATTTTCTCAATTAATTGATAAACCATTAAGTGTATAAAATGTCAGAATAAAGTGAAAAATCACCATACAAATTGTTTTGTCTAACAGTCCAAAGCAAAGATATTAAAATAGAGAGAAGCAGCAAATCCCTACAACTGTGTAGCATGCACGTGGAGATATTTGTCATTTTGGCTTAAAACACGACTTAAGGGATTAATTGTTTATCAAAAGAGTTGGTGGTTAATTTTCTGTCCATTGACTATATCGTTAATTGTCTAATCGCTTTAGCTCGAAGTTTATCACATTATCACATTTGCAAAGATCTTCCTCTCTCTTATAATCAGATTGATTTAGGTTAAATTGGGTTTTGTGATCAAATTAGTTGTATTTAGGAGCTTTTTTGGGAGATCTTGCTATGTCCTCAGATGGCTTACATATGTGTGTGTGTGTATATATAATGCACTGGTTTAAAAATGTGGCACGTTCTTCTCTGTAGTGTAGAGAGTATATAAGACCCATGACTCTGGTTTTAGCCCTTAGACAGTATATCATGACCTTTTAATATTGCGATGTGTGAAATATAAAATACTTACAGAATCACCGCCCACTGTTCATTCAGTGTATGTTGGAGTTATATTAATGTTATGACCCTGACAATATCAGTTGCAGATTGGAGTCTTGTTTGAAAGAACAGACTTATGTTAATGCATCTTTCAGTGAGCTGATTCCTGTACTGTAAGGTAAATTCATTCCAGTCCGTAAGGCAGATAAGGCTTTGTTTTACTCAGCACTTTTTGTTATCAGCTGGTTTCGTTACTCAAATCTGGGTTAGTCTCTCTTTTTTTTTTTTTTTTTTCTTTTCTAAGAACACATATTCCCGTTACTGATAGAGAGAGGACCGGAGCACTGAATACTTAATGCCATTTGAAAGACACTTACCAACCACTTTCTTGACAGTCTCTCTCTTAGAGTCCTATGTCCACACTGCAGGTCTGTAGAGTTACAGCAAATATTGGCCATTTCCCAAATACGGAATAAAAGCGATGGAATACTTAGAGTTTGAGTCAGGACAAGGCAGCAAAGACTTTCAGAGTAAATGTTCCTCCTGTGTTTTACATTCAAAGAGTTTTACCTAACACAAGTTCCTGACATAACGGTTCCAGTAAAGTTAGTTTGTAATATTTCTGGTGGGGGCAAAGATTGCAGCTTGGACAGCATCGCAAGCAGCAGAATTAATCCGTGACATTTTATGAAGTAAGCAGAACTCTGTGGTGCACAGAATTTGGCCGAAACAGTCTGCCACAACTCCAAAACTGTAAATACTGTTATCTCTCTCTCACACAACAGATGGAACACGATGCAGCTTAATAGAGCACTTCTTCTGCCATCTTGCTGATGAGTTCTGTACTTGATTATGCAATTGGCAGGGGATGCAGGGAACAGAGCTAGAGTAACTAGAGTTACTGCATGCAAACGGCAAATATGAGATTACTCCGGGTCTGGAGAGACTTCCATTCAGGAGAAATTAGGGGAGCATTGTGTTCGAAGCTTGGGGACAGGGCAGGCTGCTTTGATAAGTCTGGGCCGTTTGCAGAGCTCTTCTCCCACAAGGACCATATCTCTGCCCCTGTGACAAGCCTCACATACAGTCAGCCAGCAGCGGACACTTGGAGCTGGAGAAATATCTTAAGCCAAAATAAGAGACAAACAGGACCAGCAGCCTACATGGAATGAAAAATCCTCAGCAGCATACCAATGCGTGGCTTCTAGGTATGGAAAACACCTCGGGTGACATAAAATGCATCTGTTATTTACATTAAATCAGTGTAACCCTACAGAACATGGGGGCATAAGGGCTGCAAGTAACACATTTATTTTGTGAGATATATTTATATATATTTGAGATTGTGATTGCTGACAGAGGGCAGCAGGCCATTGCCTGGCCTGCTGCCCTCTGTAAAAAACTAGTATGTTGTTCTTTTTGCTAATGCAAAATGGAGAAACCCTGCACGTCACTGCACTAAAGCATCTGAGAAGTAATGTGTGGAAAAATGGTGGTAAGGCTGTTTGCTGATTTTGTCAAAAAAGTATTTGCCTTAATGTAATGTTAGCTCATCGCTCAAGTGAGCCAGCAGAAGCACCGCATATGAACGAGAGCAATTCTGCAGTGTATGTTAGGCTTAGGCTGCTTGGGTTCTGTTTGAATTCATTTGTGCAAATTTTGTGTTCGCTCAAAATGATTCGAACTAGAATTTTTTTCAAAATGTGACAGCATTTGATGGCGTTTTCTAGTCAAAATTCGGGAGGAGCACGAGGTGTGGTTGAAGTCACCCCCCCAAAAAAAAACAAATGAGCGGACCATGAGCTAAGATTGAAGAGTTAAGAATGAAAAATGTGCATCAAAATTTCCCCAGAATCAAGGCAACATCTCAAAAGCATTATTGATTAATGACTTAAATATCTGCACATTGACTCCAAAAAGCTAATTTCTTTAAATAGGCGTTTCAGTCCCAGTTGGAGCTTCATTGGGTCAGAGTGTTTAAAAATGGTCACCATGCCTGAATATATTCCAGTGGGCTGAGAGGCTGTACGATAACAGATGTGGTTCAGCATCCTAACCACTTCTCAAAACAAATAAACAATTCAAGGTGTATACAGTGAAAACAAAAATACAGTGCAGCTACAATCATATATCAAGTATGCCAAAAATATCTCAACTAGATAAAAAATTAACCAAAATCGTTGTAAGTTACATGAAAGGAAACAATAAAACATTGTAAATGACAGAAAACCACACACTCACTCTTCTTACCACGGACTAACATACATGTATGTATGTCATCATGGAGAGACTGTGGGCAGCTGTCAGCGTCACTGCTTGTCTTTTGACAGTAATGCTTTTTAAAATGCTTTTTGTCTTGTACCTTGCTGATTTTTGGAGTCAGTGTGCAGGTGTTACTCTTTTCCTCAGTGCTGATTTCCAGTAGTCTTGCACCTACAGTACTTCAGACGTGTACAGCCTTGCTCCTTTTGATTCAGGTTTTTTCTCTCAGCTAACTGAATCTGTTTAGGCTTTTAGGATTGAAGCGTTAGACTGTATGATAAAAAAAGCAAGAGAATCAATTACATTTAGGCTCATGCTTAGTTTGATAGTCTCTCATCTCTCACTCCCTCATCATGCAGACAGAATGTGAAAAACACCTCCCAGAAAGACTTTTGTAAACAATGCCAAGTTAAAAATGTAAAGTGTCTCTGTGCAGCAGATGCATTCTGTTTGTGGAGCATGTGGATGCAGAGCAGCGTGTAGCCCACTCTGAATGTTTCAGGACCTCTGGCCCAGTTTGGACGCTGTAGCCTCAGTGCAGCACATAAGCTCCATATCTAGTGCTTTTTAATTGGACATTCCACAGCAGGAGCCTAGCACAATGTTTGCATCACATTAACAACCTCAGTTAGAAATACAACAACAACAAACAAAAAAAAAACATACACTATCAGTCCACACCGAGCAGGTGCGGAGAAGTATCCATATTTCAGACATGATGCCCCATTGTTAATTCATACATTTCCATCTCATAAACAGAACAGAGGGATATTTTTAGCTGTGCTTGAGGTTTGCCCCAAGTGATAGCAGTTCCTGGGTTAGAATGCCCAGAAGTGAACTAAAATAAGCTTTGGCATAGGATCAAAGGCAGAGATATCGTTTTGTTGGGGAAACAGTGTTTGATAGCGATAATGATCTGTGGATCCGCGGCTGGCTGACACACTGAGCCACACAGCGAGGTGCAGGCACAGCCACAGCGCCGAACCCGGGCGAGGGCTGACCGGTGATTTGACCCGCAGATGTAGTGAACTTACAAGTGAACCGTAAGAGGGCAGACGGGGGAGCTCCAGGAACCCGCTTTGCATTCAGACAAGCGGTGGAAGGCTGCTGAGCGGTGCTGTGGCTAAGAGGTGTTTGCAGAGCTCTGCCTCTGCTTTTGCTGCAGCTCCCACTGGAATCCAGGGGGTGAAATGTCGGCCAGAACCAACACAGGCAGACTCCGGCCATAAAACCTAACAGCAACTCGCTTACAGATGTGATGAGTCACATGGCTGCATTGATTTCACTGCTAACATGTTCTCACATGATATGGAAGCAATAATGAGCCAATGATGCTGTCATTTAGCTCTTTTCTCCCTTAGATACTCCACTTGATAAGCTTCAATATGGTTAAAATGTCTAACCTGGGATAGTAATATGAGCCATCTGTGTTCCTTTGCATGTAAACAAACAGACACAGTAGTTATCAATAAGAAGCACTCAAATATATCATAACAGTGCTGGAAGAAAGCCATGTGCAGTCATGTTTAGCTTGGATGAGCATAATTGACCCTGTCTAACAACTGGAGAGCAGCCAGAAAGGAAAAAAAAGGCTGAAATACAATAAACAATTTAAAGCTTGACATTTACTGTGAACACAAAAGTGTCCACAGTACATGGGGAGAAAATTGGCTGAAAGTTTTAATTAGCTTTCTAGTAAGATATGCATTTCAGTTTGTACTTTACAAGAGCTAGTTCCAAAAATACTTTCTATCTAGTACTGTATGAAAAAAGAATCAAAAACTGCCAGGTGGTGAAAGTTGGCATTGAAATCCTGGTCTAATTCTTCTTTAGTCTTGCAAATACATGTTTTGATCAGACATTTCCTGACTTAAAGTTAAAGTAGAAACAAATATGGTTATATTATTCAAACTAAGGTATTGTAAAAAGTACGGTTTCAGAATTGTTACCATAATTCAGACAGAGTCCATATGAACAGCAGTGGTTGTGTTTAGTAACATCTCACTCTCCCTAAATGGCTTGTTCTGGACTTGTTTTTTTGTTGGGTTTTTTTTTTTGCTCAAAACCAGTGTTTATTAATTGCATTTATTCCTCTCCAGCTGTTGGTTCATGGGTCTTTTATTGCGTCTCCATCACCGTCCACGCAATCCCATCACCATATTGCACGAGATAGAGTCTCCACCTGGTGCAAAGCTTGCCTTAGGCTCAGCTTGTTGATTTAATGTTGAGATTGTCAAATTTCCATGTAGAACATGCTGCTGCGGTATAAATGCTGCATTCATATTTAAAATGCCACAAAGATGTGCATTTTCTTCCTCCACCTGCATGCATACATTGCTGAAGGCCTGCCTTGAGCTGTCTGCTAGGATGGCTATCCAGGAGGAGACTATCAATTAAAGCAGCCAGCCAGAGCAGCTTAAATAATGCAAACTGCACTTGTTTAGGCAGGAGTATGCTGAAAGCTGATATTCCACATCTCTGGTAAGGAGATCATTTAGAGGTGTGTGTTGCCAGGCCTTACAGGGGGATATAGTTTTAAATTCTTTTTCATATTCGTGCCAGTACAACAAAATAGCTTTTTTTGATACCTTACTCTGAAGTTTTTCCACAAAATCTTTATTTCTTTTTCAATTAACAAAGAAAGATAAAGTTCTCACATGTTAAACCCAAGCAGCTACACAAGAACATTAAGATTTAAATAGGCATAATCTAGACTATAAATGTTGATGTTTGATATTTCTTGATAAATTGTGCTAAAACCTTTTCCTTGACCAGCCAGTAGTGTAGATCTTTATTTGCAGGACAGATATTGAGAAGATCCCATACATCACCTCAGCAATACAACCTCTGCTTTAGCCTTCCCTGCATCACTTATGGATCCATTAATCATCATATTATTGGATGATAATGCTCTGCCGCGCTGCCCAAGACAGGACGCAGACAGACTTGGATTACACTGGATTAGTTGGAAAACCAGAAGAAACCGCCAGACTGTATCAATCTGTTGACTGTGCCTGAGGCTGAGAGACAAAGGGAGATGGGGATAGAAAAGAAAGAGAGGGTGGGAGTGGGTTGGCAGGGCTGGACAGAAAGTAAGAGTCTCTTTCCCCTGGGAAAGGTTATTTGTAAGGGGATTGTACCAAAGTCAGTTACAAAAGGAAAAATGCAATCTTGGTGGGGAGGAGGGCAAAAAATGGAAGAGTGGAATGGAGCTGGAGTTGAAATCGAAAAAAAAAAAGAGGTTATGGGAGTACTGTTGTAGATGTGTTAGTGATAAATAAAAGAAGTTCAGATGTCTTAAAAGAAAATATAGAAAGTCCCAGCTATTGTTGAACCCTGCTTTCATACCACGTACCTCAATCCCACCGTCGCTAACTAAAACACATTTTCAGGTGAATCTCGTCCATGACTAACTCACCGTCATTACTGCTGTGATGAATGACAAGTGTAATTTCTCACTCCTTCGAAGGACAGGAGTGGTGTAAATTTATTGCTTATTCATGTTTGACACTGTGGAAGCTTTCCACACACATCCTGCTCTGCACACTCGCACAGTAACATCCTTTTATAATAAAAGCGTTTTATTTTCGTTTGAGATTCTGCAGAGAACGACAAGTGTTTTCAGCTCAGTTTCTTATTTTCTTCACTAAACAGCACTAGTACAGTTAATATTTGACTTTGGAGTCTGTTTTTACTTGGAGGGGGCCTCTTTGTGCCCCTGCCTTGATCTCCCTGTGACAGCCACCGCTTCCCTTTCCCTCTTCTTTATTTATGTCGTTTTGTGTGGTTGGCACCTCTATAGAGAGGATTGCACTGGATTAGCTTCTCCGCCTTCCCAACTGATCCGATCCATTTTGTGTAATCCAACTCAATTTAATTATGTTTATCGTTCCACCTCACTGGTGCCGAGGAGAAGCAGCACACCTCTACCAAGATAAGCCCGGGGACCTTGTGCCTTTTTGCTGGCAGAGTGTCTGCCTGAGCCTGTTGCTTTATAAACAGATGGTGTAAGTCACCTACACTCTCAGTAAATACTGTGTTAGGTACACTATTATGTTTCAGAGCTCCCCTCAAACATCACTGTGACATGGAAAAAAATATCCATGGTTGAAGATCATAACCTCAATTTTTTTTTGTTGTTATGGGAATTTGTACAGTTTAGCCCCCTCTGATGTTGGGAGAATTAATGTGCCCACTCTGTATACAGTCCTCTTTATTACTTCTGTGAGTCTAGTCCTTGGCATTAGATATCAAAAGCTCACAATAAAAGCATAAAAATAGTTTTTCAAGCACAGTAAGTTCAGTTCAGGGGCTCACAGCTCATAGCCCCGGCCATATTGGAAATCAGATTTTTAATCCGTGTGAATGTAGCAGTTGTGCAACAAAACCAAAACTAAATTCTGTTGCGAGATTAAATGTATTTAGACCGTTCAGATGCTAACATCAGTATCCCTGTATGGGTGAGAAGTGCCAATCCAGTCTCAGGCACTTGTCGGTGTAGTTGAGTGCACTGAGCAGCAGATATTACAGACCAACAAGTAGTGAGGATGAAAGGAAAGAATAGAGCCTGCTCTGTTTTCTGTCTTGAATGCAGCTCCGTCATCTGCGCCTAAGGCAGCTGAAAAAACTCTGTTGTTCTAATACCCTGGGACTAATCTGTTATTTTAGACCTGTTCTGTTGTGAGGAAAAAGTCTGTTTTTGTATTATTTTTTTATTTTTATTCAGCATTTTAATGGGCGAGTTGTGCTGAGATATACAGCACTCTTTTCCAAAGGAACACTGTGACTGCATGTCATATAGAACATGCATATTGCTGCTCCCATTAAGAGCAATAAAAATAAAACAGGATCAGATTACATTTTTTCTGTCATCAAACGTGCCGTTGCTTCAGAACGTACCCAGGCTTTTTTTACGTTTTGCAAAATTTATTGTTGTAGATTTATCTTTAAATGGATAAACTGCCTCTTTATGCCCATTAATCTACACTCACCAAACCATAATGACAAAATGAAAACGTGTTTTTAGAAACTTTAGAAAATTTATCAAAAATCAAATAGCAAAAATGAGTTATTTACAAAAGTATTCAGACCCTTTGCTGTGTTCAGAACTTGACTGAAATCCACCTGTGGCAAATTGAGTTGATTGGATGTTAGACAGGGACACACCTGTGTATATAAGGTCCCACAATTTACCCTGCATGTCAGAACAAAAACCAAGCCATGACGTCTAAGGAACTCTCTGCAGACCTCAGTGATATAATTGTGGTGAGACATTGAGCAAGTGTCTAAAATCATTTCTAAAGCTCAGAGTGTTCTCAGGAGAACAGTGACCTCAATAATTTGGAAATGGAAGAGGTTTGGAACAAGTTGGTCGTCTGGCCAAACTGAGTAACCAGGCAAGAAGGGCCTTGGTCAGGGAGGTGACCAAGAACCCAACGGTCACTCTAACAGAGCTTCAGTCCTCTGCAGAGACGGGACAACCTGCCGGAAGGAAGACCATCTCAGCAGCACTCCATCAATCAGGCCTCTATGGTAGAGCAGCCAGACAGAAGCCAGCTTGAGTAAAAGGCAAATGACAGCACACTTGAAGTTTGTCAGATGGCATTTAAAGGACTCGGAGAACATGAGGAAAAAGACTGATCTGATCTGATGAGACAAAAATTTAAATATTTAAGCAGAACTCCAAACACTATGTCTGATAAACACCAGACACTGCTCATCACCTGGCTAATACCATAATACCAGGGTGAAGCACGGTGATGGCAGCTTCACAACACCAGGGACAGGGAGACTGGTCAGAACTGAGGGAAGGATGAATGCAACCAGATACAGAGAGGTCCTCGAAGAAAACCTGCTCCTGATCTCTACAGAGATCTGATGATGCCAGATGACAGATGCTTCCCATCTGCCAGGAAGAATGGGATAAACTGCCCAAATCCAGGCTCTGAGAGGCTTCCCCAAGAAGACTCCAAGCTGTAATTGCTGCTAAAGGTTTGACTGCTTCTGCTGTTAAGTACTGAATCAAAGGTTTGATTACTTTGGTAAATGTAAATGAGATTTAAGTTTTTGATTTTTCACAAATTTTTAGCAAATTTGTGAAAACACATTTTCACTTTATGATAATGGGTTATTGAGTGTAGCTTTGAGATTAAAACTACAACCCATAGTGTGCAAGGGGTCTGAAAACTTCCTGGAGTCACTGTATATGTTAATTGTCATTTTGATTTAATGGAAAGAAACAAAACGTTTCCAAACGTCATCATTCTTTCATAAGTAACCATTAACGGCATTAATCTTCTTTGGTGTGTTAAGTATTGAATATCCTGCTCACCTTTTGAAAACAGAAAGAGAAGCACAGGCTTTGGTGGCAGTGGACATGAATCTTTAATGAGCAAGGGCGGTGGGATATCAGTAAATGAAAGTTAAGTGCATTTTCTGGGTTTTTGGAGCAGGAAAAGTTATCCTGTAATGTACTGAGAGAGGAGGAGAGATGGATGCTCATTTACCACCAGTGCCAAGAGACCTTTCCTCATGTCCTGCTGGGCTGCTTGCTTCGCCGTGTCTCCAGTCTCTATTTTAAGAGCTTGATATTAAAGCCTAATTGTGTTCAGAGTTTTTAGGGACATCTCCCTCTGTTTCTTGTGCCCTTTTTTTTCTCTCCTATGTCATGCCAGCAAAATCTTTAAAAATAGAAAACGATGCAAAGCACGATTTGTAATTTGTTTAGAGTGCCTGCTTTAAACCATACCTACTGAATAATCCCATCTTCTCATTTCCTTTAATACAGCACAGCGACCAGATGCAACATGTATATTATTTTTCGCCAGCCTGTTAACGGGTCACCGCTGTTGCAATTGGCTGTAAAAACATTCATTAAGTCTTATTGGCAAACCATAAACAAGGGGTCAAACCAGGATATATGACCCTCATAACAAGCCCAGTTATTCACTCTCCCCTTGGTAATAAAATCGCACTGTTGCTGCCGTCTCTTTGACACTCCAGCTGATGGCTCATATGTGCTCCTTCACTGTGCCATTTGGCAGCACTTCTTGTTAAAGTTTGACCTAGGATTTGCCCAATAAGAGGCTTGTTAAAGTTTGACCTGGAAGTGGGTCTCTGTCTGTCTGTCTCCTTGTTAAATCTCTGCCCCTGTCTCCGCAGCCATCATTAGTCTGTGGGAATTGTTTGGCTATTGTATGGAGTCTATTTTTTTTTTTTTTTTTAGACTAAACAATGGCCTTACAGCGTACTGTGAGGAGTGCACAGCTCTCACAAAAGCAACAGATTGGGGTTTTAATAATACAGACCTTTATTTAAAAGGCACAGCTGTTGTGCAAGCAGAAATTATCTGGGCTGAACCATAGAACTGCAGTTTTGTGTTATTTATATGTTGCTTAATACTGAAAAAAGAAAATGTTTTGATATAGTAATTTAACAGTATTTAAGGAAATATAATTATTTCAAAAATAATTATACTTGTTCCCAATGCAGTTTTCTTTGTGCCAGGACTTTCCTGGAGTGTTGAACAAGACCGGATGAGACAGCTGCTTCGTTTGAATCCATTAAATAACACTTGATCATTGGCACGTTTTTCAACACTTATCCCCCCTTGTTGTCTTGGTCACATTTGACTGATTTAAAATCCTACAGCTCATAGTTGTGATGGGAATGAGTTAGGTGAAACTGCGTTAAGCATTATTTCTCATCACTTCATTTTACTGCAAGCTGCCAATTTTTGTGATGAAACCATTAAATAAACAAGGCAGAAATGTTGAATAAAAAAGCCAGCGTTATTCTATACTTTCCTTACTCTCAAATACCATGAAAGGAATAAAACGACAAGAAAAGACTGGTCGGCCTTAAGGCCACTGTGTTCTTCTACTGAGGACAAATCCTTAAAAACATGTCATAAATATATAGTTTCATTTAAAAAAAAAAAAAAAGCTTTTCTGAAACAGCTGGGCATTGTAGTTTTTAGCAAACGTTACTCAGACAGGAGGAAGTAGTGCATTTGTCGGGGACTATTTCCAGCTGCGGATTAATAGCATTTTGTCCTCTTGTGAGTTTTGATGCCTTGGTATGGAATATGTGGGACAGAGGCAAAATTAGCGGTTGTGTGTGTTCATGGTAACAAACAGTGAGGCTCACTGATGTGTTAGTTTTTGGACAAGAACGGAGATGTACAGCACCGAGGGACAAGATGTATCAGGCTCTGGGTACACAGACCATACTTATTAGTAGGATCAGTTCAGTGCTGGTTTTGGTCTTTTCATGGACTTTGTTGACTATAAGAAAAATATAGAATATAGAGTGTTTATATAGCTATATTCTACTCTATACATAGAATGTCACTAATCGTATGCTTTGTGTATGCAACTGAAATTATTCACTTAATAATACTTTGTATTATTTTACTATTATATTTTTTTTCAATTTAAAGATCCAAATTTTTAGATTTGTTTTTGTAAAGCTAAAACTCCAGTGGCTGCAGCTGTAGCTATTTATTAGGCAATTAATTCATTAGTGATGATACCAGAAGTATCACAGCTCAATTCCTCTCTGTCACATGTAATGCATCTCTGGCAAATATGATTGTAATTACAGCTAGCATGCAGTCACACAGTTGACGCCTCCTGAGCCGGCGTGTCGACAGGAGGCTGCAAGAGGTGAATGGATAGAAATCAAGTTTATAGATCTGTGGTTCGCATGCGCCCACCCTTCCACCAAAGGGCCGGGGTTTTAATTGCTGTCTGACCAGGGTTGGTTCTGTGTGAAGATGGGCCACGTTGATACGAGAAGTAGGGGGAAGGAATGGTTTTCTTTTTCTGTGGTTGTTGTATTGACAGCTTCTCATCCTGGAGGAGCTGATAAGAACATGGGATCCAGGGAGACACACAGAGGAGTGGATTGCATTTCAGGGCCAGGAATCAGAGCTGTTTTCGGGGACGAGTGAGCCTTAGTGGTCCTGTGCTGGCATATCCAACGTCTGAGGACATGACAGTGGGTTGAAGTCTCAGAGAGGTTTTACTGCAAGGGACAAAGTGCGGGAGCAGGTGGCTCACATGAGCAAAGAGCTCATAACCTTGTAACATAAATGAAACAGCTGCGTGCACGAGGAGCATCGTATTCAAAATCAATGAGGGAAAGTGCATTGATTTACACAACAAAACACAAACACGGGACCTTTTCTGCTCGTTTTATGTTAGGTCATTGTTTCAGTGCTGCCTCATTTACTGTATCTTGTGTTCAGAAACAAAGGAGTATTCATATCTGTTCCCCATTTTTTTCCAGTTTGGTATACTGTCATTAGTTTGTCAAATTATTGAGCTTAATTAAGTTTTTATTAAGTTTTAATGATGGAGAGATGTGAGCACTGCAAGTAATTATAGAATAATTTGTGAGTCAAACTGTGTAGTCATTTTGTTGTTATGTAACAGTATTGCTAACAAGAATTCATAACCCATCAGCGTTAAAGGCTGATATCTGTAATTTTGTATTGTGTCTGCGGATAGTTGATTTTTTAATTTTTTGCTAGTGTTGTATCTTTTGTGCTGTTTCTCATCTTTGAGTTTGACCCTGTTTATTCCAATAGATGACACATTCATTCCATTTTATTCTTTTCAAGGTGGACGTCATGAACATAAAACTGTGTGAGACATAACACTGAAAGATAATCGAGGTTATTAACAGAATAATTGATTTGTGGAAGTGTTTTGGATAAAATATATGATGTGAAGAAAATAAAATGTCACTGCAGACGTTTAGACCTACTCAGCTGCGCTCTGGTCAGGGAGGAGCCCTCATATATCAGAGCGGGATCACATCACCGATCAATATATGATGTGTAATAAAAGCCAAATATCTGGGCATACACATATCTAACCCTAAAGTGACATCACTCCAAACACTTGACTTATTCCTCCTGTTACTCCTTTACACAATGCCTCTGAGACTGGAGAATCTGCAGCGCTGTAGGACAAATTGCATTATATGTGTCATAGATCTCACTGTCAGAAGTACATTACCCCCACTGAGCTGCTCAGGTCGCCCAGTGAGAGATAATTGTGACCCCTGCTGAGAGGGAAGAGCCCAACTTACAGGAGCCACTTTCCGTTCGTCACAAGGCACTCGTTTAAAGCCTTTCCCTTCAGAGTTAAAGTAGTAATCCTGAGCTCAATTCTAGGATGTTTTTCTTATAACCTTTCCATTTTTAGTGGCTGTTACAGTTAGCAGTAGGGGCCCTCGGCAGATTTCCAATTCAGTTTTCCCATAGGTTTTTCAATCCACAGTATGCAGAAATTAGTCTGTGGTTCGCATAAGGATCTACGACCTCCTCTGTGACGTATTTTACCTTAGATAATACCTCAACTGTCTGCTTTATTAGCTTTATATTTATATTAAAGTGCTTCAAATATGACAAAAAAGTGTCTCTATATTGGATTTCTTTGTGTGCAAGAGAGTATATTCTCCATTTTTTTATTTTTTAAAAAATGCAAAACTTCCATTTGAAATCTGTTGCTTTTAGTTCAAAAGTAATGTATTCCTAATACTCCTGCTTCTGTTTTGTATTCATGAATAACACTAAATTACCTGCATAATACAAGCGTGCCTGAAGATGATGTTGGTGTATTTTTAGAATTAGACCAATATTCACTGAAAGATTTTTTTTTTTAACTATTCACTTGCATACCTGGATTTTGATGTTGTAAAATCTTACCCATGGTTTTATGCATATTTTTTGTATGACCCCTGGCTTATGGTAGCTAATGTTTGTACATTTTAAGTAGGTACATAGAGTACATAGAGTTTACTGAGTTATCGCTGTTTCTGCTACTGTTACTGCTACACTCAATAGTAGCATTTACCATTGAAATGCACAGGCCATTTGAGTCAGCTTAAGCAAAAATTCCACAAGCTTGGTTTAGAAATGATGTTTTTCCCTTTCAAGAGCACTTGTAGTTGCCCAGTTATGACTTTTTTCTTTTGTCATATCGGACATAGTGAGAAATTTCTTCTACAATAATTTTACATCTTACTTGAAAATGCAAAAACATCAGGTTGTTTTATTATTTAACATTTTTCAATTTACAACAACTCACTTTTCACAACAAGCTCACAGCAAAGCACATCCCATGTGCTGCTGTAGGCCACTTTCCCCTCGCACTGTAGCAGTATTTTTCAGTTCCACTCTACCTACTGTTCTCTCCGCATAACACAAATAACCCCCCTGGCAATCGGGAGTGTCTGCCTCATTATCATATTTATTTAAAGTATCGTATGACCCATTTCATTCCAACATGGGTTCCTCTCGTCATGATTGAGTAGTCCCATATTTAAGGGTAGTCTCCGGAGATGCTGCTGTGCATAATGGGAACATTACTATTAAGCGTAGTCACAGGCCTGTCCTTGTCATTAGAGTGAAAAGCGAAACACTTGTTCTGTTCCTAAGTAAGCATTGTTTTAGGTTACAGTGACTGCATTATTACAGATTACTGTTACAAACTGCAGACTGTAGAAAAGGAGCCCTCGAACTTTTTATGGAGGGAATGCTGGAAATCCAACTCACTTAATCAATGATCTGTCATGTAAGCAATACGAGATCAAATACTGAATATGTTTGCCTGGTGGCTAGTGATGTAGTATACAGATGTTGGTGAAAGGAAAGGCCTGCTGTGCTGCCCTTTGTAACATGACCACTCTAATGGACCACATCTGATGAACGGCCATAATTGCACCAATAACGCACAGAGAAATCTGTCTGATTGCCAGGTATACACATCAGCGCAATCTTTAATGGCCAAATCTGTCACTAAACGTCTCGAGCTCGTTCGCAATGGCCACTGGCCTGTGGCTGGTAATGGAAGATTAATAACAGGCTACTGGTCCATCTCTGATCGGAGTTATTGAATGGTTTCCCTGGGATATGTTTCTCAGGACTTGGCCACGTCTGGGCTGTATTGATCTGCCGCTTGCAAATTTATGGTTATGTTTCTTCAATTTGCACAAAGGCAAAAACATTGTTGTCTCTGCTGGCATCAGTCATTGACTTCCTGCAGACGTGGCTGCGCGGCAGTAGGTCTCAACTCTATCTGTCCCTCTGTCCCAGAGGGTTGAACCATCTCCTTTCAGTGACAGCGTGAATGTCATCGCTGTTACTTTATACATGAGATTGACCGTGACCTTCTCAGTGCTTCGTATTTTGGAAACATTTATTGATAAGTGTTGCTCTCTGTTGATTTAAATATGGTACATGCTGATATGATATGGCTATCTGCACTGGGGGATGCAGATCACTGGTTTGTTGTTGTAGATTATCCAGTTGATTTCAAGTGCATAATATCCAGACTGTCATGCTGTACCAGAGCTGGGGTGATGACTTTCTTAACGGAGTGTGTTGGAGGCTTTTGGAAACCTAAGCCATAATGTTTTCCTTTGAAAACTTAGCCTAACCCAGCCAATTGAACCTCAGCTCCGGCTTTAGCTTCAGATTCAGCTCCCTCCCAACCTGGCAACTCCTGCCCCGCACTCTATCCCCACGCTGTCTTGTTTAGCTTCAGTGCACCGGGTTTCATTACCTCTGCCTTAGTCAAATGGCTGAGAGCTCTGGACTGATATTTCAACTGAGACATAATTAATGAGATGTGCATGTCTGGTTCTCTCTCCTCTGAGCAAAGCACTGTAAGACGTCTGCTGGGACTAAGTATAGCGGCTAAGAGCAGCAGGAAGAGGAGCGGAGTCTTACTGCAGTTACTGAGGTGCAGCTACGCTACAGCCACAATAACAAGGAAGTTCATGTGCTTTGCAAGAGAAAAAAAAACCAAAACATGTTGACCTCAGTGTCTTTGAATCGGCTGACCTGTATCTCTTTCCTTTGCTTAACACTAGTTGTGCTTATTTAGGGCAGAACTTTGAAACACATCCATCAGTGCGCTGGATTCATAGAGAACGTACTGTGAGTAAAATTGCCTTAAGCACATGAATTTCCAAGTATAATCTACTGTATGTAGTGCCGACTTGTTTATAAATGCAGAATCGATTTTAAATAGTAAACATTATTAGAAACAATGTTGGCACTCTTAGGCAGAGCAGAAAGGAAATGTATATAAAAAGTCTTTGTCTAGTCTGGCATAATAATTTAAAACACCAACTGGTTTGGCTTCATAAGGGTGGAACTAATATAGACAATTAGATTACACAAAAAACCATCACTATGATAGCATCATGAAAATAAAATTATATAAATCATATCGCAGTATACAGCATTTACACTAGGGCTACAGCTAATGATTGATTTTTTTTTATTGATGAATTTGCTGATTATTGTCATGATTTTGAATTTTCATTGTTTAGCATAAAACGAAATAGTGAAAAACGTTCATCCTTGTTTCTCTGAGTCCAAGGTGATGGCTGGAGGCAACAAATTTGAAAACCCAGCGCCTGGACGGACGGCTCAACATGTTCTATTCCTTCCACCGTCAAAAGTCTGTCACTGCATGCAAGATGCAAGATGTTCCTGCCTTAGGAGTTTTGGTTCTTATGATGCATTTGCTTGGTGTTTTGTCGATATGAAGTGCCAGGTTTAATCAATCTGTTTTTGTTATTTTCGCTCTGTTGAAGACCCTGTGAGGTCGAAAGTGGTTGGCAGCTGAAACCATTACGCCTGACTAATTTAAGGCTCTCAATATTCCTTTCCTTCTCGTTCTGTGTTAGAGCGCCTGAAGAATATTTTCTTCTTTGTGACCACTTGTTTCATCTGCAAGAGCACCTTGGGGCTCCCTGAATTTGAAACTGATTGAAAACACTTGGCTTCTGTGTCTTTTTTCGTAGAAGGTAAAACATTTCTCATCACATGTTGAATGTTTTGCAGTTACAGGTCTACATCTGTAAAAGTTGAATTTTGTCCGAGCAGCTGTCAGACATTCTGAGCGAGGAGCAGAAAGTTGTGAAACTTGGCATTGTATTTCCTGTATTTAAAGCCAGCTGCAGTTCTTAAAGGTGGGTAAGGAGAGTGCTAACGAACAAACACGTTTTGACATCCATAGTTTATTCAGTATAGGCTGTTTAACACTCCTGCACAGTGTTATAGTTGTTTTGCTCATGTAGTTTGTTCTTTGGAAGCTCTGGAAAATTGGGAAGTAAAAACAATTACAACAAAGCTACTTTAGCACAATGCATAAAACCCTGTGGCCATGCAGAAATCATCAAGAACAGGATTTGCTGTGTTTTTGCATAACAATATGTAATGACAGCTTTGGCACTGCATAGCAGCACCATTGTACGTAGAAGCAGTTTTCTGGCTTGTGATCAACATTGTTTTCAATTACAGCACTTGACATAGTGTCTTCAAATTAGTGAATCTGATATAGATACTCAAAAATAACTTCTGTGTTGACTCAGAGATAACCTTCCACCCGGCTTCACGCTTGTTTAGTCTCACTTCTACTAGGGTTCATTATTTTTTAGAGAGTTTGACGTTTGGTGGGGAACTCATCTTAAAAACCGACTGGTCTTTTAAGGAGTCAGTAGTGTGTCTTTTAAAGGTTTTATTGGTACTTTTTTTCCCCCTACATTTCACAGTTTAAAATAAAATAGATCTGAGTATGTTCTCCACCAGCAGCGCAGTTAACAACACGTTACGTGTGTATGACCTTTAGCTGCTGCGATTCCATCCCATTATCACCTGCCTACAGTTGGCATGCATGTGCTTCAAAGGGGTGTTTCACACCCAGACTTTCACAGCGATCATTTAATGGAGACTTTCGATTGCCAGATCTCACGCAAACGCACTTTCTGTAATCTTCCACTGTCGCAGCACAACAACAGTCCAGATGTTTTTGTGCTGATTTAAATGACCCATTATTCCTGTGAGATGCAATTTAATTCTGACTGGCTCCAACTCAGACCCCGAACCGGGTGAACTTGACGACAGCAGTGGACAGCTGCCTCCTATATTTTTCAGCTCAGAGCTGCCATGCTAATGATGTGCAGTGGGTGGTGATGCACTGAGGCATTACACATGCCTTTGCCATGGTGTGAGAATGGATTCTCACTTTCAGATGACATAAAGCCACGTCTTCAATGTGTTACACTGTGAACTGCCATCCTGAGGGAGTAGGCATACCCTTCACAGTCCCTTGTTTTGTCTCATTTTCACAGCCTTATTTGCTCATATGTCTCAGGTCGGGGGTCTGACATTGACAATGCTTTCAAATATTACTGTCACACAATATACCCAGAGCTAGAATACCAGCCTACATCTATAAGATAAAGGACACTGGAGGAAAAATTGCTTTAAAGAGCAATGTCCTGCCTGGTAGTTAAGCTGCTCAGTAATTGGGAGCCAATCCCTGTTGTTTCAGCTTCCCCTCCCCTTGAATTTTTACTCCTGTTGTTGTTGTTTTCCCTGCTCCGGTTGCTTGACTGAAGCAACGTGCCAGTGGGTGACAACATGCAGCAAAATATGGTTAACATGTTTCATGTGACACTTCAATTTCCTCTCTGTCAATCAGTGCAGCTGCTGTATCTCTCTTATTGCTCTGCGAGACTGACAGCCCATGATAGATCTAGTTCTCGGTTAGCAGCTGAAACGTGTGATTACACACACGAGCATGCAAATATGATGCATATATGCAAGTGAGACCTACATAAACCCGCTCGTACTACGTATGCGCGCACACATGCTGCAAAAACTCAGACTTCACAAAGCAATTAGCTTAGGACTGAGTCCTGAGACAAGTGGAAAACACCCACATTTCTGAGACAAAACCTTGTCTGCTGCACACTGACGCCAAGACTTGAGTCAGAAAAATAATTCCTAGATTCCAGCAGTGAGTGTATTTTAATCCTGGACTTAATTACTTGTTATTTTTTGTAGTGTGCAAAAAGAGCATCCCTCATGATTTATGTAAACACGGCTGGTTCTAAAATAATCTGAAATTCCCTGAAAATGGATTTTGTTTACAGTAAATCCTGCACAATCTGGGCACAGAGGTGATGGCTCCTGGGTGCTCCTGTACGCCTGCTGCGGCCTCAGAGAGATTGTCATAAAAATGGTGCGTCCTGGAGAGACAGCCGGCGGCATTGCTGAGTCGACAGCCCCGCTGTGTCCTAGAGTAGTCCATTAGCTCTACCTGCCCCTTTTCTCCACAGGATCCCCACAGCACTAAATGAAGCCAGGCATATTTTCATCTTCCTGACAGCCTGGCTGCAGCTGCAAGCATGGGAGATGGAGGTCTGTGTCAGCCTGCACATTCTGCCACATTTCTTTTGGCAGGATTGGCGCAGAAGCTGATGCACAGACCACTATATCATTTATACAGGACTTAACCTTTTTTGTTGCTTTTTCAGAGCAACAGATTGTATTACAGGAGGGGAAGAGGAAGCTGCAGTCATCATATATCTGAATGTGAATTTCCCACTGTACAGCTTGTGCTTTGCAGAAGAATGACATTGTTGAACACCTTGACAGTTTCATTTTTTAGACGTTGAAGTGCTCTGGAGGCAGGAATGATGTAATTTTTTTTAATGTTAAAATTTGATTGGAAATGCCACAAAAAACACAGTTTGTCTTGTTGAGGGTCATTTGCAAAGGCCCAATTAAAATGGCAAGAGGTTTACTAATTTCATCATACCTCTGACTTCTTCCTCTAGCTGAAATGGAAGAAATAACCATCTGACTAGATGCCAGAGTTGTCCAAGTTAGCTAGTTCAAATGAGCCATATCAGCCTGCAGCGACAGTATCTAGGCAACATCAGAGAAGCAGCGGTATAGTGGCTGCCGAGGAATTTGCTACACAAATCTACACTTGTGCACATGTTCAAAAACCACCTACAGTGTGTCTATTGAAGTGCTTCACTGCAGAAGCAGCGAGAGTCTCAGTAATTGTCTAACTCCAGAACAGAGCCGTGAACATGCCTGTTGAAAATTGGAAATGTTTGACAAAACACAAAGCAGTTGCCAAGTAAGTCCGTCGTCTGGTCCGAAGCTGCTGTTGTAAAACTCTTGATGTGTGTGTATCACTTTGGTGACTCACTTAACACAGTTAAATGCTACAATGCAACAATTCATGAGCTAAATCCAATATTCATTGATGATATAATGATAGTTTTCACAAGATAAAATCTGTTTACTGGCTTTCTCTGGAACTTTCAACTGCATCCCATGGTTTTCATCAGTTTGCTCAGTTTGAGTCAGTCTTAAGACACTTTGAGCTGATGAAGACCGTAAGATGGAGCTGAAAGCTCAGGAAAAGTGAGCAAGTGGGCCTTTGAGTTACGATTAATTTTTCAGATGTTATGAAAGACGGAGAAAGGTCAGTAGATTGAGTTGATTTTATTGTTGCTGCCCTCAGCTCAAGCTAATATTACTCTTCTGCAAAGATGCAGGTCTGTGTGTGCAGAGAGGGGTATTACAGGTAGAGCTGATGCTTACACCTCCGACTTTTCAGAGCTTTGTGTGGCCCTACAACCTGACGGGTTGATCCACCTTGTTAAACCTGCATTAATTGATTTATTTTTTTTGACCACAGGAGGGCGGCTCGTCAAGCTAAATACACAAATTTATCACATAAATATGCGATGACTAACAAATTCGTATTCAAATAGAGTCGTGTTTCTGGTCATCTGTTGAATTAAAAAAAAAAAAAAAAAAATCAACATTCACTCTCTATTTTAACTCTGTCTTGGGAAAATATCTGACCTGGCCTGTAGCAAATGGGAAGCACACCTTGAACAGGATAATGGAACTGTGGCACAGAGAGGTCACATAACAACAGAAGCACTTTGGTTAAGGTTAGAAAACTGTGGCTGATTGTGCTGATTGTGGTTTTGGTTGGATGTAAATTAACATTTTGTGTCCGAGGTCACTGAACTTTTTCTGTATTAAACCAAAGCATGATCTTTCCCTAACCTTAACCAAGTGCTATGTGTGTCTAAACATAACCATAAAGGAAGTGTAATAATACTGCGGTCACAGCTGCAGCACTTGATATATTGGGGAAAAACAAATACGTTGTGAGCATCTTATTAATATATTCAGTATCAGTGTATTTGCCAAAAATGTCAACCACCAGCAAATGCTCATAATGTAAATACAAAAACCTAATATTTGTCACAATTTAATTTCCTACAAACATATTTGCTGTTGCAGTTGTATAGAAATGTAATTTTTAGGTTGAAAGAAAACAACCACCCAAACATCTCTGAATGACGCCTTCATGTATGAACGTACATGAAGCTGTACAGCATTTATATTCTGACAGAAGTTCTTTTACTGCCATTTTAGTTTGCTGCTCATATAACTCCACGAAGCAGTGTTTTTCCTTAGCTCTGCACACGGAGAACTAACTGAACCATCTGCCTCCAGAATAGCTCTGTGTCTGAAAAATGTTTGTAGAACAAAAACTCTAATCTGCAGAATGAATGCTACCCCATAATAGCAGCTATACCTGGAGTATTTATGTGCAGCTTGACGCTGCAGATGCTCAGGGAGAAAGCTTTCCTGTGGTGTGGAGGAGTTGGTGCAGCAGCTCAATCTTAAACCACAGTGACCTAAACAAAACTAACCACCTACTCAAGTTAGAGGTACATTTAAATGTGCATTTTCCCAAAATGACTTAGTGTGAGGGTGAAAAGAAAAGAATGTGCAGAGCCAAGAGCCATACGTTCACTCCTTAGTGCAATGTGTAAACTAACAGGGAACAGTACACTCCAGTGCTTCTTCTAATAATTTACTGTTTCTTCTCACAGAGAGCTACTCGTGAAAATGTGTTAATTATCTTTCCCATGATGCATCTCCTTCCACAGTAAAGTTTTGTGCAGCTGTAAAAAGCGACTTCAGGCATTTAAAGGCTATGTACGCTCACATCCACTGTGGGTTTCCAGGCAACATTCAAGCTGTCAGTCCATAGGGTGACTGAGTCCCACTGAGCTCTGCTGTTATAGCTTTTCCCTCCTGCTCATATACTCCCCTGCCTGGTTCAGTTACAGCTTTAATTTTCTTCCATCCTGATATTGTTTGGAGTCGTGGCAAAGTTAGAGTGGCTGCGTGGATGCAGGTGCTGAGAGCCAAAGTGTCATCCCCTCTGGTGCGTGGTCGATAATGAGACTGGGAGAGCGGCATGAATAACTCCATGAACTCTTTTTCATTTTCTTAATCTCTGCCCACAGGCCAGTCCAGTAACACTGAGTCATTATTTTCCATCAGTTTGCTCGCTACTTGATCACACATATCACCTCCTATGGGGCAGGATAAAGAAGGGAAGGGAAAGTCCACTGCACAAATGAAAAACGCGCCGTAATTCAATATCTTTAATAAAGGTGGTGAACAAATCTCCTTGTTAAGCCCCATGTAGGATGATTAATCGCAGACTTCCTTGCAAACTTCAAGCGCGCAAGCAACTTGTGACCTCGGGCTACCAGACCATAGAGGTATAAGTGGCCGCAGGACAAGCGTTCTCTCTGCTTCGGGCTTTGACTAAGCACAATGAGCCTCACAAAGGCGCATATTCTTTTAATCGCTTTTTCTCATTTTCTTCCTGTTGATCTTGTCACCAAGCCGGCTCCCCATCGTGGTTCTCTGCAGTATCCTCTTTCATAAAATCCCAGGTTTGATGTGCTTCCCGGGGATCTGGTAAGTGCTTGGCAGAGCACGCCGGGTGACTCAGCGAACACGGATTCAGCAGGCCGACACTATCGCTCCTACAGCATGGGCCCGAAGCGAGGCTAAGCACTCACAATTGATTTAATCACTTAGAATAGGAGCAGAATATAGAGAAGTTCTGTTCATGTCTCCCCCCTCCCTGCTTTTAAAAGCTCGGCCATGTACAAAAGGTTAATCAGATATGGTGACCTACTGGAGACCGTGCTATCAACGTAGCAAGGGTTATTTTCAAAAAAAGGGACTGCAGATTAATCAATCAATAATGCCATTCACTGGGTCACTCAGATGTGTTGCCACATAAATACAGAGAAGGTGAGTAATGCCAGTGAAAGCGGGATGTTGAGGTGTAGGATATAACGGTCAGGAGAGTAGCAAAGAACACTGTGACACAAAGTGAACGGACCTTTATGGTCGCCTATTTTGGGAAACATTGCTAAAATATTTAGGTGATTAATGTACTGGTGGACTCAGAGAATATTAACAACAACATCTGGGTACTCGATCGATTGCTAAAGTGGCTATTATGGATATTTTTATAATGACAATGTATCAAATGACAGCATGAAAACGTGACAGTGACGGTGTGAAAGGCTTTCTCATGGAGCCACGATCTGCAGAGAATTATCACATGAATCTTCAGCTGTCAGGATTTGCTTCCTTTCTCATTTATCTATCATTGTGTGTTGAATATCTTTAGCTTTGTGCCTTTTGGTGAAAACAGGACATCATTTTAGGAAACTTGGGAGTTGTTTTCTGACTTTTTTACAGGACACTGTAAAAGTTCCCAGTCCACTTTTCTTTTTAGGTAAATACATGTATGTTTGCTTTAACTGTCAGTTTGACCATTAGTGAGTCTAATCATCAATGCAGCATAAAGCATCAGTATTTTTGCTGTGCGTACTTGCAGTCCAGGCTGAGAAATGATTTACAATTAGCAATGATGATTAAACTGTTGACTGTTGTTGAGGTGTCCCAGTACACAGTGTTAATGGACATTTGCAAGCCATTTAGAGTATTGTTCGTGAAAATGGTCTGGTCCAATTATCCAGCTGTTATGCGAATGATGTTACAGTTATTTACAGCCATAATTGTTTCATCTATAATTTTACTGCTCTTTTGCCTCAAGGCACATTTTCAGGGAATCTGAGGAATTAACAATTAAAGTTAGCCTTTTATAGAATCATTATATATTTTAATATTCACTTATTTCCAAAACAAACCTTGCTGAAATGTAAAGTCTTAACAGTAAAAAAAAAAAAAAAAAGGGGGGGGGGGGGGGTGGCTTAGAGTGGCTGTGACTCAACTGCTGTTGCTGTAATTTGTTACTCTCAAGCCAAGCACAGGAAAGCATTCAGACAAGGGGCTTGGCTGTGGGATTTCCTACTTTTAAAGCGTGATAAAGTAGTTGAGAAAATGTCAAGGGCTTTACTGAGGACTCAGTTTTTGTAGCTGTGAAACATGAGGACAGCCCCTTGACATAGACTCTATGAGAGGAAATGTGAAAGTGCATGTGTGAGTTTTGTGAGGGGGGCAGTTAATTTGCCTTGCTTTTGCACATTCCCATTTCTCATTATTTATTTAGTCAGAGTACACTCTTAAGCTGCATGACCTTATAACACAGACCTGATTGAAGTAGGTCCTGCGGCTATCAGGCCCTAAAATGCTCTGTTCATAGCACCGGAGGCCGTGATGATCATAACCTCTAAAACCACATGCCAAGCCATGACCAAGGAGTGACTGCACTCTAAGCTGCACTGCAAATGACAATGAGATAGGAAATATGTATGAAAACAATATGGGCTTCTTTCCCGGCAATTAGTCTTGACTGAATCGATGAGCCGCTGGATTGTCTTGTTTTTCAGCATTGCTCTTGGCTCGCAGATGGTATTGGTATTGGTGGACAAGTCATTTCTGCGAAAATGATATCAGATTTGTTTAGAAAATATCTTTTGCAGGGGTCTCTCAAATCCTCTGCTTGTGGTAGAAATGTAGCCTCTCAGATTAAGTGGCTCAGCTGCATGTTCACCTCCATCTTTGGAGACATTTCAATGACGATACAGGCTGAGACATTGTTAAAAGGGGAGGGGTGGCGGTGTCCGTTTACCCAGGAGAGAGCTGGTGTAATCCATCAGCCTGGCTGCTGCCCGTTCAGCACAGCCGGCCCCAGCTGCCTACTGCTAACCAGCCCTCCACCTCCCTTTCTGCCCCCCCTCCCCAACATCTCTCTTTTTGTCATTAGCTGCAGTTACATTTGCACGTTCCTTCATTCTGATTGACGATTTTGAGTCCACCGTTTGCACGGCATTCGATACGGTCTGATGTTTACATACAGCAAAACGTGCATTGAATTGGAACAGCTGTGTGACATGCGCAAACGTGATTAATATGACTTGCATTCCTCTTACTGCTATCCTATCTTATCGTGTTTGATCAGCTCAGAACAGATAGATGGATATCTATTGTCTGTTCAGCCCAGTAGCTGCTATTATGGCGTTGGTCTTAATTAAGCAACAGCTCCATATTGACACATGCTTACTCCGCCATTTGGGAAGTGGATAAACGGACGTCCCCATTCATGTCAAGATGGATGACATGCACGCAGAGCACAGAGCCAGAAGTAATTAAGTTAAATTGTACCATTGTACATGGTACAATTATTCTTTTGATCGGTTTATGAAAAGGTTCAAACCAACCCTCTGCAACCGATAGGCATTTCAGTTGTTTTTTGCTTTGGTGTTCAAATATGGAACATTTTTAATTCCGTTTGGCCTATTAAACTGATTATAATTGAAATATTAGGCTCCATGTAAACATACCTTTTCTCTACCTAACAGAGGCATTATAAACCACAGGCTGGTTTGCAATAGATCTACACAACAGGAACAATGTCAGTAAGGTCTACTCAGATAGAAATCCTACAGTTCCTGTCAGCAAATCTCACAGAAAGACCAAATCAAGGTCTCTATGTTGCTGCTTCCCTGGCTTGTCTCTAAGTCCATTTGTTCTCACTGAAGCTGTAAATTAAAAAAAAAAAAAAGGATCACAAATATATATTTCATTTTTTTTACAAAAGGCTGAGTAATTTCCTAAAACAGCTGAGCACTGAACGTTTGAGCAGAAGACCTTCTAGGAAATTGTTTGTTGGGATTATTTTTAGTCATGGATTGATACACTTTGTTGTGTTAGTGAGTTTTTATGGCACGGACACTGGGTGTGAGGATAACTCAGTGTGTGTTTCCAGCCCTAAACTTTAAAGGAACAGTTTGACATTTTGGAAAATGTGCTCATTAGTTTTCTTATTGAGAGTTTGATAAAAGGAGATAGATTTATAATTCTGAACATTTGGAAGGGGGAAGGTTAAACTTGCTGTTTCATTAGCTACCAAAGCTAGCCCAGCCTAACTCACTGTAAAAATGATAATGTTGTGGCACTCTTTTTTTTTTGTCTTCTGATGAAAAGTCTAAGGAGAACCTGGAGTTAATTCTCCATATTTCCAAGTAATATAATTTATTACTTTATATTTATAAGTTAAATTAAATTCAGTTACTAAACTGCAATAGTTAACATGAATGTAATTCCACTCTTGAATTAATGAATCATGGGCTAATGTTTAACTTCCTAATTTGTTACTGCAGATTAAACCCATGTTCCCCCACCTTAGATGTAATCCCTTTGGTTTCCTGTCCCGGAGATGGCCAACAACCCCGGCTCTTTCGGTTAAATTTAGCATCTGTGTGCCGTTCTTAGCAGCCTCAGTTTCAAAGTGAAAGGTGCACAGAAAAGTAAAAGTGAACAATGCTTTCTGTGTGCACGCCTGGAAATAAGAGAGCAGTGTGTATCAGTTTCTTGCTCATTCAAGGATATCACTTACTGTAACTCTATATGCCGTCATGGGACACTGAGTAGGCCCTCAAGTACTTTTCACTGTTGTCCAAACTGTGTCCAAGGCTGTGAGGAGTACATATAAGGAGTAATATAATATTCTTTATAAAAATAAAGTACTGTAAGGAAAAACTTCAGATGACTACAAGAGGTGATCACACACATAACTAACTGTACTTACACAGTTCAAAACTTAAGACAGAATCTTCATCTTGAGTAATTCGTCCCTGCTTTTTCATTGAGGTCAAGGCTCCTGCAGACAAATGATGTGTGAGTAAAAAAAAAAAAAAAAATATCCCATATAAGTCAAGTTATTATTAAGAAATATGAGGGCCGAGAGAAATGATCACACTAGCTGTATTAATATTTGATCATTGTGAAATCATTTTAATCTCCTTTTGTAATTAAACTTTTGACAGTCATGTAATGGAGGTTCGGCGAAAGAAATGTGGAAAATATCACATAACTATTTAATTAGTTCCCGAACTCATTAGAGAATTTCTGCATTTACATTGCCTATAAATCTGATCATTCATAAGGGAGTGACATGGTGGGCCATTTCACACAGAGAAAGGAAAAAATATTCTGTTTTGATGTCCTTTGTGTGCCAGACTTGAATAATTAAGCTAAGTGCAAATAAATAATTACTTATGTATGAATGTATTGGTGAAAAAACAAATGTGATAGACAGATGCATATGCAATCACTAGCTTAATGATCTCTTTTCTTCCTCCTCCTCTGCTCAGAGTCTTGTAGCAGTCTCAGTAGGGACAACCTGTCACAGGGCAACAGGAGAAGAAATGGAGTGTATTCAACAAACACTAAATAGAGCTGTTGGTTTTCCCTTCCCTGCGGAGCTGAGTTCATGGTCAAAACATTCTCTTTGAGCGTAGCATCCGTAAGCTGTAAGCCTGAGATTTGTCCCGCTGTGTGTCTAGGAGCTCAGATCATGACATCTTCCACATATTAGTTATGACATTTTACATTTTCAGCCGATGCCTTCATCCTGAGTGACTTTCTCCAGATCACAGAAAAATTCACAAGCAACCAAAAGTAAGGAGCGCGAATGCTTCGGAGTCTTAGTGGCCTTAAAATATTCATGTGACCATGGAGGGATCATGTAAGTGCAAAGTGAAGGAGGAAGGAAAAGAAATGAAATAAGAGCTAAGGAGGGATAGAAGGGATTTTTCCCCTCATAGGAGACGTATCATCCGTGCAGTCGGCCTAAGCAACTTTGTTAAGGCGGTATAGAGTCACTCCTCCCTCTTCAGAGCCTTCTGAGACTCATTAGGACCTCCCTCTTAGCTGTAAAACTGGTCATGGTCCACACCCTGAGCCGTTCAACTGGGATCTTTTTAGGCATCTGGCTGTGCTTCAAAATGTCTGACCCCAGCCCAGTCAAGACGTTTTCTCTTGCATCCCATGTCTTGTTTTACTTTGCTTACATCCTTACTGTACTTACTCCCCAGCAGCTATTCTCTGCACTTGACTAGGTCATAGTCAAATACATGAGAAGGGATAAGTAGTATTTTGTTTGGCGCAATTATGAATTCTTCAAAACCCATTACATAGAAGATGCTCTTTATCTGTAATGGGACTGAGGTGTTAATGTTGCAAGGTGCACTGAGAATGTGAGCAGGGAAATTAAAGTTAACAGTAGCAGTCATATCTGTTGTCACTGAGAGTCAGTGGTAATTCTTTTAGGGGTTAGTTTTCCCATGTCAGCAATTTCTGACTAACATTAAATAAAACGTCCTGACTAATAAAGTCAAGTGTATTAATTTCAGTTGAACGCACAGAGTTAAATGTCTTACTAAAGATCCCTACGTTTTAAAGCATTTTTAATAGCAAGTAAAGAATTTGAGATGAGTCAAATCTCTTCATTTTCATTCACATAACATTTAAAATAGGATTTGGTGAGCATGTAATTTCACAATTGAAATGTGTACACTTTGAACCGTAAACTCATGTTTTATTCATAAAAATACAAGATTTCTCACTGAAGTGTGACTATGGTGGTACAACCAGAGACTCACAAGATGTACAATCTGACTTGGCTTCTTTCCAGTGTGTTTATGCTCAGAATTTACAGAGGAGATGAGTGAAAGAAAACGAAAAAAAACATGAATTAAGTTTCCCTCTTAATTTCAACAGGAGGTGTTGTGTAATTGCCATCCATATAATTGCAGTCAGTGTTTTAGCCAATTTAGGATCCTGGCTCAAGGGATGGGAACGTCTGTGAGTCGGCTGATTGGTTTACCACTTTTGTCCAGATCCTCCTCGAAGACTGGTCGCACAGTTCCCAGTGAACTATCAGATAGTATTTTGCGTTTTGTCCCTGATCACTGCTGTTTTTCCAGTTGGTGTAGATGAATTAAAACAACTTTAGCGAGCTGATTGGCTTTGAGTTTATGAATGAGATTACAAGTGAGTTCACATTTTTGGCATTTTGTCGTGCCAGCTGGAGTCAGCATGTTGTCCTGCATATGTAAAGAATCCCGTGCATTATAGAGCATGTGTGCGCCAGGCACAGTGTGCAGACAGCAGCTGTTTCTGCTGCTGTAGTGGAGGCCAAGAGATCATGAGTGTAACGCCTCAAGCACAAGAGGTGATGCAGCAGGAACATTTCTCCTTGGTGGATCTAAATTACCTTTCTCACTAAGGTTTGTGTACTATACTGTCTAGGTGTGATATATTGAATGTGTGATCTTGGTTAAATACTTAATAACATAGGTAATTAGTAATTAATAGTAATTAAAATTAGTTTTTTGTAATTTACATAATTAATGGATAGTTTGCACGATACCATAGCAGCAGTGCTACACAGGGCCCTCGGTTACTCTTAAAGGTACAATACACCGATTTAGCATTGCATTTCAAAGGCCAAGATGCTCTGACTGTTAGGGACTAAAAGTCAGTCCTACACTTTGCATAATGCAACTTAATAGATGTTCCCAGTAAATAACCACATTTCTTTAATTTCACACCCTCAACTTCTCACTCTGATATTCTGTAAACGATTTTGAGGTCTCAAGCTGAGATAACTCTGATGATGTTTTCTTTTTTTTCCCTTCAGGGACACTGAAGACATTTTGCAGTTGTCTTCACGTGATAATTTGAACTGCTCACAATAAATAAGCTGGACTTCATGTGTTTGCCTTTATGTTGCAGTTCAGTCACTGGGATTTCTTCAGCATGAATAACAGTGAATCTTTGGTTCTGCCCAGTGAAACTGAGCTGAGATGTTTACAACTTCTTTTTTTTTTATTCAGCTGTTAATGATCTGCTGTGAATCATCTGTGCCTCCATGAGGAGCTAACGTAGATCCACATTCATGTTTTCAAAGAAAATACAATGAACAACCTTCACAACAGTTGCCTTTCTGCTTTTATAGTCAGAGTGTTCTGGATTGAAAGACATAGGACGGGTGGATAGAGGCAGAAATGTATATCTCCTGTGTGATCACGCAGTCTGTGGCATCTCAACTCTTAATCCCAAATACAAAACTGTCAGATAATCAGTGGTAATAAAACAACTGAGGACGTATTTGTAGAACTGATCCAGAGTCTTTGCCAGCCTCTCGCTGTTGATGCCGAACATGGTCTCTGTGTCTGCGTAGAAATGAGTGTATCTCCACTGGAGAACATCAAGTGCCTTATTTCATTTGCAATATTGATCTTTTTCCCCTTCTTGAATTGTTTGATGCTCACCACCATGAAGAGACGACAAACTGCACTCTAATTGATTTGGCTCAGTTAGGAACAGAGGTTGACTGAGCTTGTTGCGATCAGAGGACAAGCGATGCTTAGAGGCTGTGTATTAGGTCAACGGCATGCTGGAAAATGTTAGAAAATAATATGCATGTGATAATTTCATAACCACTCGTGCTCCATTTAATGCTTCCCTAATGCTCGCTGACTTAGTGTGGAAATGAATTTCTCTGTTTACCAGAATCTGAGATGCGGTGTGTGTGTGTGTAGATCCAAACCAGAGCCGAATGCTTTTAAGAGGCACTTACACGCTTTCAAGCATTTGTCTGCAGTTTTAACTGACACACGATGAGTAATTGAAATAAAAAATGAAGGCGGTCTGGTCATTATGAGTTATGATGATTCAGTGTATTTTGATAATGCAGCCTGAGATGAGCCCCAGATAATGATGTACATTACGCTGCACAGTTTTCATTTTCATCCTCAAATCTCCCCCCTCCCGGCCCCCTGCCCTTTCACAGCCTAATGACAGTTTTATGGGAAACTTCATTAGGCAACAGGATGTCGAACCGATAAACATCAGCTTATATTAATTGTGGGATAAAGTGGCCTCGCTGTGGGCCCTCCGTGTTGAGGTACACCAGAGAAACAAAAAGGTTTATTGTTGAGGTTGGGGTGCGACCTGACAGATGATTCATTATTAATTAATAGACGTTTAAAATGATTTATCTCTGTAGCCCCGTCCTTTTCTTTCCTCCCTATTCATTCAGGACATGCATCCACTGGGGCTTGGTGTTTTGTTGTACACAGCGGTCTGCAGATAGCCTGGTGAAGAGAAAGCATTACAGGCTGTACAGCCACTGTGGACTGCTAAACAAAGACAGTGATTCATCTAAGTTGTAATCTGAGCAGAGAACAGTAAATGGGTGTCTTCTAGTGTTAGACCAATATTTTGGATCATACAGGTCTGTTATTAAGTCTCAGGACTCAGCCAGTCATGTGGTCCACCTCTGGTATAATGGAGGCTCTTTGCTGACCACAGATACATAAAAAGTCCCTGCAGTGACTTTGTAGGCTCATTACATATGTTGGTTATTCACTTCTCTTTTTTTAAATGCATTTCTCTTTTGTCAGCCCTTATTTATCTATCTATCTATATTCACTTTCCTCTGCTATTATAGGTGCAGTGGGTCACACTGTAGGCTTTTTACCAACATGTGAGCTTGGACAAGCAGTTCACAAAATGTTCATGTACTTGCCTGTGTACTTTCTGTGCACTTTCTAGTTAAAAGGTTTATTCACCGGGCGGCAGATTGGGGCCAAATCATCCCTGCTCATCGCCAGGATATATTCCTTCTTTGATGTACTTCTATTTGAGACAAGCCAGTAGATGCATTTCCATCCATCAGTTTTTATTCACAGGTTCAGTTTGCACATCATGAGTGGAAAACATTTTTACGCTTGGCTGAGGTGGAAAGAGAGACACCAACTGTTTATCCTGATGTGCCCGACCCCTAATATTAGCGTAACATTAGTTCGTGGAATCGTGCTAACGGGCCTATTGTACATCAAGCACTGCTGGGAAATTCTAGTCTGTATTTCAGTAATGAGTTTAGGCTTTTCAATGAAACAATGCCCAGTTATCGCTTGTTACTCGATTGCTAACCTTGTAGGATGGCTAGCACAGAATGTAGTTATGTATTTACTTCCTGGTGTTTTAGTGTTCACCATTTCACAAACTATGAACCAGTACTGACAATATACATTTCAAGTGGGATTTCATGCAGTTACTATATGTAGAAGATCAGTAGTCCCTTATTTTAATGTGTCTTTGTCAAAAGTTTGGAAC
The DNA here is from genome assembly GCF_017976425.1 of Toxotes jaculatrix. Taxonomy (NCBI): domain Eukaryota; kingdom Metazoa; phylum Chordata; class Actinopteri; family Toxotidae; genus Toxotes; species Toxotes jaculatrix. Next base: position 18,340,439 of record NC_054406.1, read on the forward strand.
CTTTTCTTGCACCTTGTGCCGACAACCATTTACACACTTAGATAACCTTGGCAGATCAGCTGAAAAAATAATCTTTTACACTCACAGTTTGTAATGAAAAGATCTTAGTATAAAATCTGTCTTACAGTAAGTGTGGCTCATCTTACTTCTCTTGAGGATCTACCAATCCTCAATAGTAAACCATGAGTTTGTCTGAGTGGAAGGTCGGGCTTGATGCTGCTGCTTTTAGGAAACCTCAGAGCAGTTTGATCTTTTCTCATCTATTGTGTGAAAAACAGAATATTTCATGATGAGAAATATTTTGAATTATGCATGAGGAAACATTATTAACCTATACGGGCTGTTTGAGGATCAAACTCATTTCACATTCAGCATTTTTAGGCAACAGTTTAAAAAGGTTCTATGTATTTGCCTTGGAACTTAAATATAGCATAGTCAGCAAGTTATACAATGTGTTTTATTATCATATTCATAAATACACTTCGCACATCTGTAGTGATGCTGAGGTCACATTTGAAGCAGGTTTAAAGTTATGTTTTTGATCACTAGTATTTGTTTTCAGGGATAAATATGCATTGATCGGTGCTTTATTGTTTCTTAACAGCTCAGCAAAAACATCCCCGCGGGCCAAAAAGTCAACTTTACTAAAGATGAAGTCAGACTTGATTTGTGTATGGAAACTTTCTTAAATCATTGACTTTGTGTCCAATGTTTGCATTGCACTGTTGACATCTTTATCATCTGAGGAGCAGGAGGTGGGTTGTAAAGTTCAGTCAGGTTATGACTAAAAAGTGATGCCTACACAAACGCTCTCACATCCTTTTATGTCTCCTGGGTTCCTCTGAACCTCACTGCATCCTGCCTCCCTGGACAGCTCAGTGAAAATATAAATGCTAATATGTTCTAAAAGACCACTATGAGGAGGAAAATGCACAAACTTAACTTCTTTTTAAGTTGTCATGCAGCGAGGGGAAGACCAGAAAACCTTTTAAGCACACAAATTCATTTTCATTTAATTTTACTGTGGCTAACTTACCGGCTTCTTGAAAATTATTCTTTTCCTTCTCTCGCTGCTCCTCGACCTATTTTTTTTTTCTTTAAAAAATCCTGCTAATTCAATTTTATTTCCAGCTATATGTGACCTCAAGTAACTCCACAAAAACTAGAAAACCTCCATCTATTACACCTTCCTGCTTAATGCAGCTGCTCATAATGTCATGGATGAGGAAAAATTTGTGAAGCAAAAATCCTCTGGCAAGTTGAGAGCACTTTGATAATCTCCTCGTGAGCAAGCCTTAAAATGAACAGGTGCCAAGATAAATGCACCCTGCAACTATCCTAATATAAGCAAACAACGCACGCCTGTAGTACATGAAATGCTGTCACACTAGGTGGAAGCCTGTAGCAATTCTGGCAACTTTAAGGCAACTTGAAGCCTTAAAGGCCTTAAAAAACAAACTTGTGCACTTTAAACAACCCCGCCACCCAAAGGGATCTTAAGGGAACTTTAATGTCCTTATACAACCATTTTAAATGTGTGACTCACCCCGAGGGTAACAAGAGTATCCCTAAAGGTCCCATGAGTTTTGCAGTTTAAAAAAAAATGCTCTTTTGTAATTGTGTAGTGCTGTAGCTTAGTTTGGTGGATTAAAATCATATTCTTCCATACGCTTCCATAAGAAGACAGAGTCTGACTTCCACAGAGAGCCACAGAGTGGAGTCCCTGACTGGCTGGGTGTATTTATGATGCTTCACAGGCCGGATACTGAAATGAAAGAGGCACCACTCGAGGGGCTCTCTGTCTTAATCCGTGGACATTATCTCTACACTGTAAGCGGGTCTTGGCTCGTTACCTCGCAGTAGAGAGCCAGGCTGGCAGGGTTGCAGGGAGAGAGGCAGAAAGGAAAGGGGAAGGAGGGAGGGCCTCGCTCGGCCGCCGAGAATGTAATCTCTAGATTAGGGGGCGAGACGAATTCCTGCTGCCAGCCTGACCTTGTCAAGGCAATGGAGGAGCCAGAGTGAAATTGAGATTTCAGGACAGGAGCGAGTCCAGGCATTTTTTTTTTTTTGTGCGTTAGCGTTTCTCTTTCAAGGGTCACAGCCTTGACACCATGATTCACACTAAACGTGTGTGGTCACATTGGTAGCACACATGAAATGTGTGTGGGGCAAACTGTTTCTGGCACCGACCATACTGCTTGAAACCCTCGGCAGTCAGTCAGCCTGGTGCATAGAGTCTTTATGGGATGGGGAGACGACATTAAAAAAAAAAAATGGCCAAAGCAGCAAAGCAGCATAGTTTGTCTTCATTTATTGAGACTGGGAAATGGCCATGTTCTCAGTTTCATCATCATGTGAAAAGACAGCGTATTTATGGAGTATTTATGCGTAGATGAAGACTTGGTTGTTTTATGTCACAGTTCAAGGGTTTCAATCCTGCCTTTGTCATTTAGACATGAGTAAAAACATTATTAATGTCCCAGTATTTAGAAGACCACATTTTAAATTGGAACATAGGCACAGAATTTACTGCAGTGTCAAAATACAGGTTAATTGTTCTAATTTAGCGACAGTACAATCACTTCAGTAGAATCTGCAGGATGTCTGAGATGCATTTAAAACCCCACTGGTTTTAATTCTTTTTTTCATTTTTTTCCATGTAACTTTTAAAATAAGAAATAACTCATTCTTTCTCTTACACATTAAAAGTTTACTTTATAAGCAGTTGAATTCAGTCCTGCTTACAGTATTCTCAGAGGTATTGGGCTGCTACAGTCTCAGCTGTGACCAGTGGCTTATCGTGGCTAATGTTAGCCAGGACTAGCGAACTTTAGCTAGTCATTCTTTTGTAGTTTTGACTCTTATTTACCTTTTCTTTCTTACATTCTGTGTTTTAGCGTTCACCATTATACCGTCACTGCCTTATCACTGGCCCGAGTTCAGCCATGCATTGTTTTGCTTTAATATTTATGATTAAATTAGCAATAATTGTTTTTCCAACTGCCCCCAAACCACTTCAAACTAGACGGAAAAGACAGAAAGCAAACACAAACAGTCCTGTTGCAAATTTTGTGTTCATGTAAGATTCCATTGTTTATTGTAAGACGCTGATTGAAAAATAGGTTTTCAGGGCCTTTCATTGTGTACAAGAGGTTTTATTTTGCTTCCATCTTGAATTTTTTTTTTCAATTTTCTTCCTTTTCTAGGTGACCTCAGCGTTCTTTGATTGGGTTTATATAAGCATGTTCTCGTAGACCGAAACTGGAAAATGAGAATAATGATGTGACGTTCCTGTTTGAGCATTTTATTCATTTGACCCGTAATTGCAAAACAACAAAATAATGAGTCAGTCTCCTGCAAACATCATCATACAGCATCGCTTGCATAGAGGAAGTGGCGGAAAGCTGCCGATAAACTTCAATTGTGCTATTTAGACAAGCTACTGTATGTTTTTATTGCCTCAGACGCCTGCTGAAGCAGAAGAAAAACTCTGTCTGTCTTCCAATTTTCAGTTCAATTATTTACGCAAGGAAACACACTGAGAACTAAGCTCTTTCTGTGCAGGTGCATCCTGCCTGTGATGTGCTGAAATGAAGAGCAGTGCAAATAATAATAACCTTCATAAAATACAAATGAATACAGAAAAATTGTCAGTTTTGCCGGTATTTCATGATTAAGAATGTGAGCAGCATTGCCTAGAGATAACAAATGCAACTCAACACCTAGCATTTTACATCAAATACAATAAAAGATACCATATCATACTGTTTAATTGAAATGTCAAATGTGTCTCCGTCTTTAAGACCACAGCAGTGTTTATTAATAGTACATAGAGGCTAATGTAGCTGCTGACAGTCTGTCTTTATTGCACTGTAAGTTGCCTGGGGACAACATAGTTAGATAAATACCTTTAGGTTTAACTACTAACATAAAAAAATACTGTGGCAAGAAATACTTTATATGTGCATTTAAGTCTGAAGCACCAGTCAGTTCCACGAAATTGAACCCAGAAATGGGGTTATACGACTCTGTCCAGAGAAAGAACACACTGTTTGGCTTTTCCATTCATTTCCAGTACTACCTTAGACTCATCTACAGCTTTCGCTCACACCGTAAAAAGGTGACATAAATATAATTCAAAATCTGTGTTGAGTTAATTCAAAGTTGCAGACACAAAACCAGTGTCAGAATACCCCGGAACATCCAAAGCAACAGTGAGCTCTTGGATAATTAGTGTTTGAATCAGTGCATACACCAGGGAGAATGTAGCTCTCATTATATTTGTTAGCTGTGAACTTTTGCTTCACACATATTGTTTACCAAAGTGCCACCACTAAGGGCACCCAGACAGCCTTATTAGAGAACTGCTGACCCAATGCTATTTTTCACATTTAAATTAAAGCAACACTGGCTCTTACCACTTTGATATTATTGGTAATCAGTTACAAGGAATGAAACTAGGACAATTTGAAAAGTAAAGAGTAAACATTCCTTTATATTGCAGTGTAAAGCAATCATTCCTAGTGGAGTTGCCTGTTAATAGATTGGTGTTCGCTGCACTCTTCAACCCAGTACATTTTGGGTTTTACACCAGCATGCACTTAAATGACAGAACATGTGCATCCATTTTTCTGGATCTGGTTCACTGACATTAAAGGAGCAGTTCAACATTTTGGGATGTCTGCTTACTTGAGGGGAATAATAGTTTCAGGCTCATGTCTTTGCATTAACCACATAGCTAGGGGCTCAGATACTGTATTCATGGTGTCGCCCCTCAACATGAAATTGGTAGACTTAATGACCCAATGACCCTCCATCCCCAACTCGACTCTCAAGCATGCAGCTGAAGTCATGCATAATCCCAAAATCTACCCAGCTTATGTATTTTAAATGGGAAGGCCTAAATTACAGAGCTGCTTTTAAGGGAATGCATTTCTAATAGAAGAGCAGACAGCTGGGATGGTGTCCCTTTGTGGGGTGTCATCACCCAGGCGGATGCATTTTATAGACTGTAAATATATTTTTTATGCATGGAAAGGTTGTAAAGTTGAGATGTTGCATCTCAGACATGAAGAACATGAGATTCTTCATACTCTCTCCTTAAAGGAATAATAATAATTTTGGTTTATTACAACTCTGGTAGTAACTCTGGTATTGTTTTTGGAGTTTTATACTCAACAAGATAATTTCTAAATCTTCTAAAGCTATGTGAAGAATAAAGGCTCATCTTTCTAGATCAATATGTATCAGCTGCTCAGAGATTCAAATGGAAGGAGTAAATGAAATATTTAAATTTGAAGATTCTCTTTAGTTATTCTTCACTCGGTTTGACTCTGAGGTCTATGGGGCTCTGGAGGAGGCTCTTGGCCTAAACAGTATATTTTTGAATATGTATATCATGTTCCCCTGATGAGGGCCGACGTTGCTGGAACATGTTGTTTTTTGTTATTGCTGAGGAGCAGCTGAACTCTTTTTCTTCCCTCACTTTAATTTGAATAATGGATCTTAGAGGAGTTGCAAATGTGCAACTCATGTAATATAGTTTTTTATTTATCCTTTTGATATTTCAATGCTCCAATTCGTTTGACATGTCATCTGATCACAAGATGTTTGTTGTTGCGATGTCCCTATGTTCCCAAATGATGGTCAGAACTAAGAAAATAATCCCCAAGTTGTAATACCCCAGAGCTATCCTTGCATCTTAGTTATATTAAGCCCTTTTGAGGCCCCACAAATCAAAGGGATCAAAAAATATATAGGATTAAGTTGCAAGTTTGCTGTTCTTCCCATCCTCAAATAGAAAAATAAAATAGAAGCCAAGCAATGAAAAGAATGTAGCTGCTGCTCAGGAGTAAGAAAAAAAAACATATTTCAGCAGCTCCAGCCCTCATCAGGGGAACAGGAACGTACATTTCAACAATATATAGGTCAAGTAGCTCCTCCAGCCCCCACAGAGTCAAACACAACATATCTTAAGGAAATCTGCAAAATTCGATATTTCATTCACTCATTCCGCTTGGTTCTCTGAGCAGCTGAGACACCTTGGCTTTGAAAGCTTTATCAACCCACTGAATTCATTTCATTCCTCACATAACTTCACTAGTCAACATTGCTGCTGAATGGCAGACGCGTCTTCACATAAAGAACAGCAGCCACAACAATCGAGAAAGAGACTTCCAGTCTTAGTTTTTCAACGAGTTCCAGGACTCTAAGGTGCTGATTCGTTGTGTTGTGTGGCTCTCAAACGGCCAAACTAGAATATCACGCTTTTCACTAACCATTTGCAGCCAGAAGAGAGAGAGACTCATATAGAGCTGACAAGAAAAGAAAAAGAAAGAAAAGAAAACAGCAGGCACACTCAGCTTGTGTCAGTGATGCATGCTGAAATCTCTTTCTTTTGAAAACTTGGTAATGACTCGGAGGTGTAGGGTGGTTCTCAGTTCACATGGCCACATTTTCTCCCTCATAAACTGCGACACAAACAAGATCTTTGAAAAGAGCTGTGGTTAGTTAATTCGCACTGGCTGATTCTGTCTTCCCATGTTCGGAGAGAAAGAGCTGATTTGAAGCTGCACTTTGGCTCCTCATTACACCTGCTGATTGACTGCAGAGCCCTGTTGGGGTTTATTTGGTCTTGAGATGTAAAAAAAATAAAAAATTTTCTTTGTGGGCAAGTCGGGAAATTTGTGCTGCAAGCTTGAGGAAAAAAAAAAAAAAGACTGTTTGTAGTTGAAACAGAGTCTCAGTCACAATCTCCTAACACATCAGAGCCTGAATGTTTTGAGGACAACGCCTGGTGGAAGGAGGAAACCTCATCTTGGTATGTTGCTAGGCGATGCATTAATATTAATGTTGTCTTTTCTCAGAACGTGTGCACTCTCTGGCCCCCTTGGGATAAACTGAAGCTTAAAGATATCTCCATCTCACTGATACTTCTTTTATCCTCGTTAAAACTCATATCAAAGGTTTTAATTACATTCTGCAAATGTAATGCTGCAAAGCTTTGTTGAGAAATCACAATTGCCCCTGTAGTTTCTAGTTTGCAGTGCTGATATGCTTTGGCTCATTTCTGACCTAGTGTAATTGAAAAACGGGTATGTGGTATGTCTGGTGAGGCGGTGTTTGAACATGTGAACATGTTTATCATGCGTTCGATTGAAGCAGAGCTTATTTCGCCTGAATCTAATCGCCTTCGCATCGGATTCTGAGCCAGGCTTCAAACAGCTCTATCAGAACTTAAACTGAAAAGCTAAAGCATCATGATTGCCCCCCTTTTAATCGTATTTTATTTTTTGTTTTTTCTTTTAAAATAATTTTGCACATGAGAAATAAATCTATGGAGTTTGCGCTCTGCCTCACCTTTTCCTCTGCCACGTTTTTAGCCTGGAGTCTTTGTCTTAGCCTCCCCACACCTCTCAGCTGCCCTCTCTGCAAAGCCATTTTGCTGGCACTGAAACACAGATGTTATCCATCTGATTAAACGTTCAAGGTTACATCTCCAAATACATCAAAGTCTACCTCTTCCAAAAGAAGAAGCGTGACAGCCAGTATTTTTGGTAGCCTGGAGGTGCAAGCTCCAGTGTCCTCCCCATCATTTTTTTTTCTAAGCACATGAAAGGGACTTCCAGCACATGTCATGTCTGTACAAGTAAATTGGTATCCCTGTTCAAATTACAAATTATCATGATGGCTGAGCTTCAGCCAATAGGTGAGATGAATGACCCAACACTTTCTGTCAATAAAAGCACAATTCATAAGGTTTGTTTACGAGACTTAGAAGATGTTGAGTCCTACCCAGAAGTGGGGCTAAAATGATCAGCTGTGTTTGCAAGTTTGTAAATGTGACTGTATGTTAAAAGTCTCCAAGCCCAAACAGAGATTACCCCATGACATCAGCAAAGGTTATTTTGTCAGTCCTGACGTAACTCCTCCAGAGTCACAGAAGACAATTTACAACTGTTTCCATAGGCTGTGTAGTACTCATGACTAGGAACTTGACCTTCATGTGTAATACTGGTGGAGTTCCCCTGTAAGTCATTTAGCAAGAAAAAAAATGCCAAACCTTTGCTGTTTCCTTCTGATTAAACATATTTTTTTCTGCTTTCATCATCAACATCATCTATGAACACACATTGTCAAACAAGATTAAGGAAATAGTTCAATTTAATATTTAAATATATATATATATTTATTTTAATAATCAGTTAATCAGTTGATCATTTTCTTGATAAATCAGTCACTTGTTTGGTTCATAAAATGTCAGAAAATAGTAAAAAATAGTTTCAGCTTTATACTTATATCTGTAAACAGTAGTCCGTAGTAGGTTTGGTACCATTGTGGATGTCCAGAGCCAAAACCAAAACCAGTGCTCACTGACCTGGTAACCAGAACCATAGGAGGAGCTGCTTTACAGAGTGCTGGTGCTGGTGGACAGTAATTGCTGCATCACATAACTCTCCCTATATTTGAAGTGTATTTCCCTGAAATGACAAACTATTACAATAACTGTTAGTTGCACCAACACTACAGTCCTGTGACAGTCCTTCTTGTCATCCCTGACTCATTACTTTTCTTCTTCCCTTTTTGTAGAGATTGAAAAGATTCAGAAGGATGAGGGGAAGGAAGAGGAGAAGTTCATCGACGTCGTCATCAACAAGAACATGAAACTGGGCCAGAAAGTTTTAATACCAGTCAAGCAGTTTCCTAAAGTAAGTGCTATAGTCCCACCACCAGAAACTTCTCCAAGGATGTGATGTGTGCACAGATAGAGAATTTTAGATAGTGTTATTTATAGATAATGAAGCCAACTACAGTTGCTCTGGTTTTGATTTAAATTCCTTACAACAGCCACTTGACACTTTTTGTTGATGCTTTATGTTATTAGATGTAGCATATCTGGAAGACGGCATACAGGCGGAGTGTTGGCTGACAGAACTGGGGTAGAACTATATTAGGGATGTTACTTCCTGTCTGAAGAATTGTTTAAGCTTTTGAAATGTAACCACTGTAATTCTCACTCCTCCTCCCTCACACACACACCTCTCCATTACGCTGACCTTGGTCAATGACACTTTGATGTCTTGGTATATTAATTTGTCAATGAATATTTATAGATACGAGATTCAAAGGGATTTTTGTCACAGCGGGTTTCATTTTCTTGAGTGTGCACTGGATTTCTTATGATACCTGGTAGATGCATGTACTTGTAGGTGTTTTTCAAGTTCTAGGAGCCTTTTTCTCATAAAAATTAATAGCTTGTAAGGTGAGAGCGCGTTTGCAATGCGGCACATAAGTCACACGCATCGAGTCCTAGGCAGCCAGCTTCCCGATGACCTCCATGTGAAGCCGCTTTGAGCGATAATGCAGTTGCCACTTCGGAAAGCACTTCAGCCTCACCCGCGACAAGGATTCGCCGGCAGCAGCGCTTATTGGCGCCACAAACTCGGCACATGACAGGGATTACCCGCTGGGAGCGCGATGGGGAGGCTGATGTAAAAGTGAGAAGGCCGCTCTTACACGAGGACATCACTCAAGTTTTCACCTCAGCCCTCCAGGGGGAAGGACAGTGGTAACCTGCAGTATGTGGATGGAGAGGACAGCAGGGAGGAAACATGGCACAGGAGTCAAACATTGAACCTATAATAGTCCAGAGGTTTAATTTCACCATGTTTTTCTGATCAAAATCACTAGAATTTTAATGACATGCCCAGTAAAATCTGTGATTTTTACACCCAGGCAGTTGCACTCTTTAATTTAAAATAGGAAAACAATCAGAAACAAGCGGAAGGTAAACAATCACCAATATTATAAAAATATAAAAAAAACGTAACAATGATATTATAAAAAGATTTTTTGCAAATGCTAAACTATCATTTCTTTGGATAAATTTGATCAGTTTAATAAAAAGTCTCATCTATCAGTGCATATAAATTACATATTCATATTCATGTTCAGTTCCTGGTCACTAGCGGTCTTTGAATCTTGCTGGTTAAAGTTTTTTAGATGCTAGCTCACGTAGCCATTCTGTCAACTGGATTTCAGTGGCTATATTTCAATGTGCAGTTGTGTCCTGCTTCAGAACTGAAATATAGTCAGAGGAATGCTGTTGAAACAGCAGTTATATGAACCTCAGATGTTTTTTAAAAACCTTTACTTTTAACATAGACGTCTAAATGTCTTTGTACCTGCTAATCACCAAATCAGAGCTTACTTGGTGGTTTTGTGTGAATTGTGAGCAGAGTCATTAATCAGCTGGTAATCACATGCACTCGGCTGTAGAGCTGAAATCAGTTCTACAGAATAATCTTGCAGAGCACTGACTATGTGCTACGTGTGAATGTAGTGTCATCTGGAGGCTGATCTGAGTCTCCCAGGTTCAGAGCTAAACAGATTTGCTTTGACAGCTTTGATAAGTAGAGCCACTAATACGCTGTTTAGAGCTCCAACAAGCCACCGAAGGAAGACAAATTCAATTTGTTCTGTCTGACAGGTAGCAATGGCAAGAGTGATCGGTTTGACTTGAATGGGTTTTCTTCTGAGCTGCGAGCATCACCTTTTGGCTTCTGGCATTGAAGTGGCACAGCCATTTTCCAAATAGCCATTTAGGAGCACGTGCAGAGAGGTTAAATCCATCCTCTGCAAGCATAGCTTTTTATCAAAATGAAGCGGGTAAGGACGCCACGCAGCAAGTTCCACGCTGCTGATCCCCTGAGATAAAATAGAGCTGTTCCTCAGCACTGATTTTTAATACCCAGCGCTGATGAATTTCTAAGATTTTGGCAAGAGTGATGACATAGTGTAGCATGGTGTGGTTTTGTTGTGTAATGAACACAGAAAGCTTTCCTCCTTTTTATCATTTGTGTCTTATAAATACTCAGCCACCAGCTCTTTAAGAAAAGGAAAAGCTTTAATTGAAACCTTGTCTACAGAAACTGAGACAGTCTAAGATTTGAAATCATGATTTAACTGATATGACACATAATGTCACACCTACTCAGGAACTAAAAATATCCCGTCTTTTGAACAAGGATGCTCCATCAGTGCTCATCTGTACAATTGCCGGATCTGTGGGCCCTGTCTCAGAAAGCATCTTTTGGCAGAAGGCACTGCAGGCCATTAGCGAGGCGTAAGGAGTCCCACTGGTTTATTTCCAGTTCAGACTGTGGCTTTTCTCCGCACTGGGAGCGGTGATTTATCCTTCTGCTGTCGTTCCTGTCCTGCTGTCCTCAGCACAATCACTGCGCTGGCTCTGTGTGAGCACACCCATCGCCAGGCTCGCTGTAATACATTTAGCACATGATGAAAAGATCTCAGATGTGTAGCCTCCCACCACCACCACCCTTCTCCCTGCACCCCCTTCAAGTTAAGTGTGATTAATCCTAAATTCCTTCTCTACCTGTGTCCGCTGTCTTTCTAATCACCCACATGACATTTTTCTTTTGTTTGAACAGACAACCAGGATAAAGTGCAACAATTCAAATCCTGTTTGTCTGTCTAATTTCAGTCATTGCCTCTTTTTCCTATTTTATTTGTATCAATTTTTTGTGCACCTAACACCACAGCGGCGCAGCAGGCAACAGCCTGTGATTAAACACATCAGCTTTTATTCTGGTGATTACAGACAGCAGCAGCACAATCCTCTCACACAGTCTAATGACATGAACCAGTACAGGAGCCCAGGCAGGTTTTTGTAAGTCACATAATCCCTCATGATAACTAAAGCATTAGCAAAACCCCAAAGCATCAATCACAGTGGGAGTCGGGCGGATTTTGATATGTGATAAACAGCAGGGATTACAGTTACGTGTTCAGTAAGACTCGTATATTTGGATTGTCCATATGAGGAGGTGTGTGTGTTTGTGTGTGTTTGTGTGTGTGTGTGTGTGTGCGCGCGCTATGTATTGACTGGGCTCTGATGTGTTTAAATGTCCAGATTAAGACTTCTGTCTGACATTTACTGGCATTAGTCAAATAAATGTAAAGCAAATCCTCATGATCTCTTTTTAAATAGTCAAGAACTTAAAATAGTGTCAAACAAATACCACTATACCGAGACCAATATCACTATATAATGTATGACAGAGTCTGAAGTGATTCAGAGCAGTGTATGTCTAATATGAGAATAAGCTGAAGAAAGTTATACCCATAGAGCCTGGGAACTAACCCTCTGAGTTCAGTATGTTTAAGCTAAAACATTATGTTTATGTAACTTTCAACTATAAATTCATTTTCAGAGAAACACAATGCCACCTGAAAGATGTTTTAGTTTTTATTAACATTATGATGAACTATTTCTAATGAACATGTACGCAAAGTCTCAAAATGTTGATGATTTTTTGAACATCCGCTCATGCATTACGATATCTGCTTGTAGCAACTAAAGCACAATTAACATTTTGATGTTTACATTCAGGCACTCGCAGCACTTGGCTACAGTCAGAGAAACATGGTGGTCTCGCTTTATTACCAGAAAAGTCCACATGACTGCAATAGTTTTCTGTACAGAAGTTGTACTTTCTTGATTGGATAAAAATGTTGCCAGTGAATAAAATCCAGGAAACACATTACATTTTGCATTCAAACACAATTGGCAAAGCAAATTAGTAAAATATAATTGGATTTTTTAGGAGAGAGTGTTGCAGATCATACAATAGTACTAGATTAAGACCCTTATCATGTAAGCTGCTGTGCTTTAGCGGTGCCTTTAACCACACTCTCAGAATAATCTGTTGCTATTTTGCACTCATACCAACAGCATAAAAACAGAAAATAAACATAAAACAAATCTGAGATAAGTAAACTGGTTTATACAATAGATGTCCCTCCAAATTAACATTAAATAAGAACATGAATTAATAGGGAAAAATAGTCTGCTAATGAACACTGCATTTTTTTTTTTTTTTTTTTTTTGTGCCTTTAATTTATTTTTCTGACAGAATTATTAAATTAAAAACTTGCCCACAGGTCAGTAATTGAATTAACTCACACTGTTTACAAAATCTGACTAATTAAATTCTAAAATTAATAAAGTAATCTTTAATTAAAAGTCTGTTTTCAGTGGCTTAGTTTCTCCAGGTGCCCTGGTAAGATCAGTTCGTTAGCACAGAGTAATGATGATACGCGGGGGACTGGTTTTCAAATTCAGACCAAGAGCGCTGTCACCCTTTTCTCATCTGATTCTGTTTTTATGCTGTGAACTGTCCACCACAGATGAAATAAAAAGGGCATTAGTTCTGTCCTCAGTTCACCAACAAGCCAGACTCTAATTGTGTCCCTAATTTCCCTGAACCTCAGCCTGCAAACATAGTAAATATATGTCTGAGTTAAGTTCAGCTTCATAGTTGGTCTGAGTTTTCTGTTGCTGTGTATTTGCTTCTTTATGTTCACAGCCTGATGCCTGTGCATGCACAGTTGATATGGCTCCTGCTCTGTAATATTGAAAGCAACACAGTGGCACTTTGTTCTTGATCAGAAAAACAAGCTTTTCTCCTTGTTCATGCATTTTTATCCATCGGCGCTGGGAAGACTGAGATATCCACACAAACATCCCAGACACCGTGTCCGATACTCAACCTGTCAGGAGGAATGGCTGCACAAAAGCTGTAGTAACACGGAGAGATGTCGGCCGTGTGATCTGGCTCCGCAAATCATTGTTGAAGAGACGACACAGCTCAGTGATCAAGGCTCTATCCAGGTGGAAATGATGGATGCGCAGGACACCGGTTAAACTCAGCACATTTAAAACGTTTCCAGACACCCTCTGCTCGCCCTGGCCATTCTGTCTCCTTTGATGACCCTGTTGTGAATTTGACGACATTAGAGGCAGGACACATTTTGTTTGCTCATATAACTTTAAATTGAATTTTCCTGAAAGAAATTTCAGCAAAAGCATTGCAGTGTTACATGTGATGTAAGAAGTTTATGAAGGGAGGTAGGCTAGCATAAAAGTCTGCACTCTCCAATGTGAAGTTGGACTTGTCTTACATATTCATCAGTCCAAGGTCAGAACTTCGCAGGTGGCCACTTATTCCCATTTTCGAGTGCCGGGTTGGTATTAGCACAGTGGGGCATGGTATTTACTTTGAGACTGGGACTGAATAGGGCGCTGTATGATCACATCCAGTCACTGGACATTGTGTAATTATAAAAGCTGAAGGAACATACAGTAGCCCAGACCTGCTGGAGTTCAGCCTGGCCAGGATTAAAAAAAAAAAACAACAGTCAGTTACTGCATTAGAGCCAATCACTAAAGCTCACCGCTCAAATCCCTCACCCAGGAATTGGCAGGAGCTTCCTAATAAGCACTCGCCTTCGCAGCAAAAGGCGGGTGAGATATAGGTGAGGTGTAGAACAAAACTAGCTGGTTTTTTTTCCTGCTGTTAGCTAATTGATGACCTAGATAGTTGAGGGAGACAGCTGTATAACTCACTGTTAAAGGAAAACATGGAGACCGGGAGAACAGCATCACTCTCCTTTTGTCTCTCAGACCATCTCCAGCTGCAGGTGGAATTGTGTTTAGCCTGTGTTAAGGTTGTGTGGCTTTGATGGGTGTCTGCACACAACATACCTCGACACAGTAATGCATAACATTTGGGTTTTTATGGCTAAAAAGTGGCGACCTTGTGAAGCAATCTAAGCAAGGGAGCCTCCGGTGGACGGGAAAGCGGCAGCTGTGGTCGAGTTCAGTGTTAGCTCCATTACACGTTGTGATAACGCTGGAAATTCATGTTCAAAGATTGTAAAAGATTTGTGAACTGTTTCTCAAAAGGATGCAGCCATCAACGAAGGACAATCATGGTATGGTATATAAATCATTTTAGATTTTTGTGTAGATTAATTACAGTCTGAACAGGTCAACCAGTTTGAAGCTGCTCTGGATTACTTGGTTGGTTAAACCTCTGGTTAGATGTCAGTGGGTTGTTGTTGTTGTTGTTGTTGTTATACTCAGTGTAAAGGTGCACTAGTCTAGTCACAGGAAGTACCACTCAGCCTGGGAAAGCAGTTGTCTTCCGCTGTCTCCTGTGGCTTTGAAGGAGATTTGTCAAGTCTCAGATAACTGCTAAAGGGACTTAAGTAGCTGTTGCATTGTGGGAAGTGTAGGAGCTGAACCCACGGACTGAAGGTCAGGATATCTCTGCCTCTGTAGCACAGATTTTGACAGTTCTCTGTGTGTTAATAACATGGGTTTTCCTGAAAGTTGATTTTTATTTAACTTGTGCACAGAAGATTTCTGATATAGGTAATTATAGACTTATTAGCGATACCCTAGTGTGTAGGGCGTAATTACAACTGGTGATAGAAAGGATGTGTCTCTTACCCAACCAGTTCTTCGCTTTGTTTCTCCATTAACAGTGTCTTCTTACTTTACAGTCTCCAAAATCCAGATGAACCTCAAAACTTCTGAGTTGATCAAAATTTTGATATTGTTTATTCATCTGAGTCACATTGTTTTTGTTTTTGTGTGCTGTCAGCAATTAAGATTTAGGAAAAGCAAAACAGGGCTTTACAGACAGTTTGCCCCAGTTTGCATCTCTCAGGCAACATCCGGGCTTCCATATCTTATCTTTTTTAATGGTCACATAACAATCAAATCACAAACACAAATTTCATCAAAATATATTTGTAAGACAAATATAAATTGTTTGAATGCAGGAAACAGAGTTGATGTTTTTTCTTCTTCTTTGGTTAAAAAACCTCTTGTATCCTCTACAATTCTGAAGCCTACCACCTTGCTACTGTAAATACATGTGAATTTAGTGCTAAGATTTTTGGACAGAGTGTCAGTGATGCAGAATATAACTGTAACCCATGAAAAGGTGACACCGTGAACCTGGGATAAGACATTGCAGAAATGTTTCCACGCTGATTCTATCTGGACATGGACACGAAAAACTGCTGATAAGTTTCCATTAGCTTCAGTCACTGGTTGAGTCGTGTGATTGACATAAGAAATGTCTTTGCTCGTTATCTCAAACACACAGATCCTGATTGATCTGCTCTCTCGCTCTGTGTTGCAGTTTAACTTTGTCGGCAAACTCCTCGGGCCACGCGGGAACTCGTTAAAGAGACTACAGGAGGACACTCTCACAAAGATGTCAATTCTCGGAAAAGGATCCATGAGAGACAAAGAAAAGGTAACGCTCCAGTCTGTTATTTCATTTTTTTATTCCTGCTCTCCTGGCGCCTTTCACTCTTTTACCTCCACATCATTTTTATCTTGGCCTGCTGCAGTAAGTCTGTCACATGGTTTGAAGTCAAGGTGGGCTGGACCTAACTTTAAAGTTAACAAAGAGAAATTTTAATGTAGGAGGTCCAATGAAAAATCCAACTTAAACCAGAATTTTCTGAGGAACTAATGCATTGACACGAGGTGACTTTGTCCTCTTGTTCCAGTTTTTCTCTGTGTTCTAAATTAGGTGGATTTTTGCGAGACAACATAGGCTCATCAAATATGAGCCTCACTATTCATGAGGTTCAGTTATGGAAAAGATTAAAAGTAGGGTTGCATCTAATTATTATGTGCATTATCAATTCATCTGCAGAAATATTTTCCTATATAACAAATCAACTGTTCGGGGTATGAAATACAGTAAAAAAAAATGGTGGAAAAGAGAGAGCCCAATGTGATGTCTATAAATATCATGTTTTGTCTGACTGACAATCAAAAATGCAAAAATATTCAGTTTACTATCAATAAAACCAAGAAAACAAGAAAATATTCACACTTTAAAGTAGGACACAGTTTTGCTATTTTTGTTTAAAATTATATTAATTGATTATCAGTATTGTTTTTGTTAATTTTCTGTCAGATTTTTCAGTGTTTTCAAAATTGTGGAGATACACTTCCCATCTAATGATTGTTAAATAAAATTTTCTTTAACTGTCTTGTTGAAATTTGTGCTCAACTTCAGCTAGATTGAAATGTATTTGATGTTTTAGATAATTAGACAAAAAACCTTTTGTTAATTGAGTGTTAAATCACTTGCTCATTTCCAAGCTTTCATTTTTATTTCTTCATATCATAACTTGGAAGAAGACGATCTAAAACGCTTGATATGTTTGTCTCATATTGAATCAGAGCCGATCGCCCTCAGTAGCTCAGACCGACCATATTTGACTGACAGCTCACGGGTCACGTGGGCTGAGCACAGTTTTGAAAAACAGCTTCATCTTGAAAACAAATTGAAAAAGTTTCTGGAAATGTGAATGATGCTGAGGACTGCCAAACACGTCTGACACCTTTCAAAGCCTGCTCTCTCATAGCAAACAAAACACACACACACACACACACACATAATCAAATCAAGTGCAGACTTTGCACAAGACAACTCTCGATCTAGATTTATGGTTGTGTTTTCATATGAACTCAGGTGAAGAAAAATGCACTTGATAGTAATTTGTATGTAAATGGAGCTTTATGGTGAGAAAGACAGGATTTTCTTCAAAGGCTATAACTGGAAATTTCAAACACATTCCAGTTTAACGACTTCTACCGTCCATAGTCATGTTGGTACATAAAGAGAGGATAGAAAAGGCTCTAACAGCGGCTCTTAAGCAGCTGAATTGATTGCAGACTGGACTGGTTAACTGGGAATAAATCGACTTCACTTAGCTCGTCTGTGTGTCTCCTCTCTCTCTGTTTGTCAGAGGTGATTTGTTGGCGGCGATGATTTTCGCTATCGTGCGGCACATTCTTTTTGATTACTGTGATCAATAGTCTTTGATGGCCGACTCCTCTTGAGCACTGGGATAAAAGATCTGTCATGGAGATGTGCTGACCTCGGCAGCCCTCACCTGTCTGCACAAACCCACTGCGGGATTTATGACTGACAGCTTTCTCCACGCAGCGCTGCTTCCTCTTTTTAAGGAGGGAAGAGGGATACACCCTCACAACAAAACTACTATTTTATCTTCAGCTGGCTGCTGACTTTCTGTTTGCAGCCGCACAGCATGTGTCGTTGTAGTTCTCAGCACTTAAAATTCCTCATGTAGGTCAGGCAGCCGGGCCACTGCAGAGCAAAAAGACAGGTCTACTTTTACCCAAAGGCTTTTTCAAGACAAGTATAAACAAAGCTGTCTTATTTTTCAGCAGTACCGTGCAAGGCTCCATCGCCTTAAACAACATATTTGATAAAATACTGCATGTACTGTACTTCTGGGCTTCACCTGACCGACAGCACAGGAGATACAGTGGAGTACAGGTTTCATCCTACAGAAGACATTAGATGGGAATGTAACTGTAGTATAGTTGTAGTTCAGAAATCACAGTATAATAGACGTGTTGGAGGATGAAACTGTACTGTGTTCAGGATATTCCCTTTAAAGCTCTTACATATGGCGGAGAAAAAGAGCTCAGCAAAGAGCTGAGATAATTGCTCAAATATTTGCTGCTGCGGGACCTTGATCTTGTGTTGACAAGAACGTGAGTGCAGAGAGGTTGAAAGGCACCGAGCTGTCGGAGTCAGAGTCTCCCTGCCTGGTTATGGCACCTCGGTTGTCCTGCCGCTGTCAGAGCAGGATGATGTAAAGGCATCCGTGTTCCACGCCCCCTCCTCGTTAGCGCCGTGATTAACTCATCCATTTTGCTCCACAGGACTTGTACTCCCTCTTTAATTTTCCTGATAGACAAAACACATTTCAAATCACATTGTCTCTCTTTAACTTTTAGCGAGCTGCTGCAGAGAAATATCTTCGTTTTCTGAGAGGACCAGTCTGTATGTGTAAGAACTGTCCTCTAACCAACACACTAACCCAGCTGTGTGTTGCCCTTCCTAATAAATAGTAAGGGGGGATGGTATAACTGAAATCCGATTAACAAGAATATGAATTATGGGTGATAAAGGTCAGGGTAACACAGCGTTTTTGCACCAAATTATAAACTTTATTGTACTTAGCTCACAGCCTCAGTAAATAATGATCTGTTGACATTGTCATATTAATGTACTGTTTTGCGGCTTCAACTGATTGTACAGTAGCTGTTCAAACAGAAAACAGATGCTGTTTTCTGCGTTATTGTTTTATCATAGTGTCACTGTCTGCGTGTTCATCCTTTTTATTGCTCTGTCTCTTCACCTTTTGCAGACTCAGCCTTTATGAAGGGGGATCTTCTGTTTGTTTTTTTCAGGGAATTTGTTCCTGTCTTCCTCATGTGAACATCATGTGATGCACAGGCAGTGGTGCGTCTTACATTTTCGATTTATAAGCGCTGTAAACAGCAATAGCAGAGGTAGCTCAACGGTGAATAAAAAAGAATGCCACCCTCTCTCTCACAGAAAAGAGAGAGAGGTATAAAAGGTGGAGATATAAGCTGGTTCCAGTCAGCGTAGAGCTTTAAAAATAGTATATGTTTTTCTTTTATTACCATGTTAAAAAAAAAAGAAATCTGGCCTTTGTGTTTATAAACCACTTTGAATGTCAGAAATATAGATGAATAAGCCTGATAGAGCTGAGCAGTTCATCCCCACGGTAGACGGCTATATTGCACACAGTACAGTTATAATGCTTCACCTGTCATTCAGACAGAGTTTGCCCCCATTTTCCAATGTTTGTCCTTAAATATTTCATTTGAATGTGAATGCTTTACCTCTAAGCTCCATCTGCAGGAGCTCCTGCGTCCAGAGCGTTGTGGCCTTCCGTTTCCAGAGTGAAGGGCTTTTCATAAGCAGATTTACTGAGAAAAAAAAAAATAAAAATTGTAAACAGGAAGAAGATGCTGCCAATAGATATGAGAAACAGACAGCTGTAATCTCCTGCCGTGGGCTGCTTAGCTGCTGTAGTGCTGAGCTGGATCTCGGATGCTTCTTATCAGCGTTGGGAGATGAGCCCCCATGTATGAAAACGGCTACAGTATCCACTGTATCATATGCAAATGATGTGGACATATGTAGAGATTGGTTTCAGACCAAATGAGATATTCACCAGTTATAACACTGACACTTGAACATGGATGGTATAAATGGATGGAATAAATGAAGTAAAATGACAGATTCTTTTTTTAAAATAGAAAGTCTTTAGATGATATACTCTAACATTAGACTTGATGTTTTTTGGGCTGATGATAGTTAAAGCACAAGATAATGATTGTTTTTTTGTTTTTTTTTCTGTGTCTGCCTTTCATGAAAATATACCAAAGAGCACATGAAAGGAAAGAGGAAAGACAGATCTGCAAGCAGCCGTCTCTGCTCAGCACCGTCAGTGCTGGTTACTATGTGCAGAGGAGCCCTGTGCTCGTAAAGCACAGATTTATGGGTGAAATTAACATATCATTAACATACCACAGGCACTCTTAAAAGAAGGTTATTTATAATTAGGTGACATCAGAGACACTGGCTTGCATGGTGCTGGAGAGGGAGAAGGGGAAGAGGAAGTTGCTGCCATTGGAAAGGCCCCGGAGAAGACTTTTTTTGTGTATGTGTGTGTGTGTGTGTGTGTGTTGAAAAGGAGAAACTGGGACGCCAAACCTGTTGTTTCCTTTGTGTAATGTGGTGAGAGACATTTGGGTTTTTGCTGTCCTATTTCTTGCCATCAATAACATTATACTGGCCTGCTTCTGTCTGGCCTGAATGGCCTGTGCAGCCCGTCACTGTTTACATGGTATACTTTTCTGTTGCAATTGAAATGAAATGTGTTTCTGTAGGCAGAGGTGGAGGCGAGTGAGTTACATCTGCTCCACTTTCTGCAGTTCGAGTGGTGCTTAACAATAAATCCCTGCTCTCTTAGGCTTAAAGGTAAAATCTGTAACTTTCCACTCGCTAATGCTCTCTGTGGGGAGCAACAGGTGGTTGAACTGGTGTTGGAACTTTGGTATATGGTCCATTCAGTCAAGAGAGTTACCACTGAGTTTACATTTTTGGGTTAGATGCATGAAAATAAGAGCTTTGTGAAATGTGGGTCTATTGCAGCAGTTGATTTTTGGGGCAGTGGCAGTGCCACAACAACAGTATCTGAAAGCACGTACACCATGAAGGATCTCTGTTTCAGCCAGAGTCCACCACTTTCATAAATTTCTCACCAACCGTTGGATTGCTTGCCATAACATTTTTTTGACCCTCAAAGGATGAATCCTAATAATATTGATGAACTCCTGACTTTTCATCGGGCATCGCCCTGAGCTTGACATTTGTGGTACTGAAACATATTAAACTATTTAATGGATTGCCATGAAATCTGGTACAGACATTCTTGTTCCCCTCAGAATGAATCGCTATTACTTTGGTATTGAACAAAGTCAAAATTTCAGTGTGTTCAATACTTTGTTGTATGACCAAATACCCGAACAACCAATCGGGTTCCCATCAGCCTCAGCTGTACTTTGTATGTGCACTAACACACACAGTGTTAATACATGGCAACACACTAACACACACAACACAGTAAACCAAAACTTTGATTTGCCAACATTTCTGGTGTTTCAGCAGAGATCACCTTTTTGCTGAACAGTGTGTCCACTATTTGATCTATTTTTCATCAATCTGTTGATGAAAATGATGATGAAAGACTGTGCAAGTTATTTACTTAATAATCTTTTACTGTTGTAGCCTTTTTTTAATTCGATTTGTCATTTGTTATAAAAATAGTTAGTGAGCTTATTAAAGAATAACAGCTGCTCTGATTTTGCACCTGAACTCAGCAACAGATAATGAACCACCGAGTGTTTATGTTTAGGACAAATTTTCAACCAAATTCTTCACTATTTTTTTATTGAACTTCTCTTTACACTCTCTTGACAGCACTCTTTGTCCAAACTGAGTGAAATATAAATATAAAACTGCTCTCTTGAGTGATTGCTCATTTTCTTTACATTAGGCACTCTGTTGTTTTAAAATGTCAATATTGCTCCCTGTCATATGTATATTCTTTCCTCCCAGGGTTGCGGAATTTGTTTTGATGAAGCTACAGTCATCACTTATGAGAAAATACGCAGCAAGGAGAGCAGATATTATGATGAAGTGCACGAGAGAACGTACTTCATGTGTACATTTGTTATGAGGACAGGCAGCTGTGTGAAGACAAAAGCAATCGGTTAAATGTGACAGCTGCAGTTGAAGGGATTGTAAGGATTGCCTGTGTGCAGAAATATAAGTTTACAACAACCCACATAAATTTTTTCTGTTTGTCTTTTTGTTACTCTGCAGCACCGAAGCATCAAACCTCATTATGTAACTGTTACGGAAAAACTCCCTGCAGTAAATCCTTGCGAAAAAAAAAAATAAGATAAATGTTCTTGGCTGTGACAGCTAACATAGTCATTCCCTAGACAGAGGATATATGATACCAAACTTTTTTTCTTTTTTTTTTTTGGTTTGTTCCATCAGGAAGAAGAGCTACGGCAGAGCGGCGAGGCCAAATATCACCACCTGAACGAAGACCTGCACGTCCTCATCGAGGTGTTTGCTCCGCCAGCTGAGGCCTACGCGAGGATGGGTCACGCTCTGGAAGAGATCAAGAAGTTCCTCATACCAGTATGTTCCCTTCTCTCTCCACACACACATACACACACACTTCCTCTGGCGTTTCCTTTTTTCCTCCTCCTGAATCTCTTTGCAGCTGCTCTTTGGCCCCAGCCAACTCATTCTCAGCCTGTCCACAGTGAAGCTAGTGAGTAACAGCGGAGACAACCGGCTCTTTCACTCACACTCTCTGTCTGTAACTTGCACTGTAATTCTGTCAGGGCCGTCGGAGTGTGTGTGTGTGTGTGTGTGTGTGGAAAGCATCTGATTGAGTGTCTGTGATTCTGGGTGGGAAGTCGTGGGTATAACAGGAATAAAAGAGTGCAGGAGGGAATCTCTCTCCATCGGCCAAACCCTCCTTGGCAGCAGCAAGCAGCATGGAGCTTATTTACTCTTCCTCCATTCATTATGGATGATCTCTCCAGTGCTCTGAGCTATGATAATCTGCATCTCATCCTTAATTATCCCCCACTCCCCTCCACGTTACCTCTTCTCACTGTCGCCGTAAAACATATTTATTGATAGAGCAGACACATGACAATCATATCAATCGTTTTATGATTAAAGACCCATTTCCATGTTAATGATGTGTTTTAATTTAGCGGCAAAAAACAACTGTGTGAGAAGATAAAGGCAAATGGGGTCCCGAGGATTTATCAGCGGGAGATCTGAAATGTTTAGCTGCCTCAGGAACAGCGGTCACGGCAGTACTGTAAAGTACATTAATTAGATATTCCCGGGGCTGTAGCCCTGGAGATAAAGGACGTAATTTAATACAGAGTAACTGAAAGCGAGTCTATTGCTGTCTGCGTGTGTGTGTGTGAACATGCTGCCTCTCTGTGTGCAGGATTACAATGATGAGATCAGACAGGCCCAGCTGCAGGAGCTCACATACCTGAACGGCGGCTCGGAGGATGCCAAGGTGCCATCGGTGCGGGGCAAGTCAGCCGCCCGTGGAAGAGGGACACCTGTTCCAGGGCCTCCCAGGTAATCTGCGTCCAAGTGTGTGTGTGTGTGTATGCGTGTGTGTATGCAAGTTGTTGTGTGTACGTACACTTTGGTTCAGCTGGGGACTGGGTATTATTTACAGTTAAGGAGCTACTGGGAAGGCAGTGTTTTTTCTGTAAATGGATGTGCACGGTGTCTTATTGCATTTTCAGAGTTAATGGTGTCATTTAGAGTTAGAGCACATTTGCAACTGTCTGTGTCTGATACAGTAATACAAGCAATATATTGTCTCTTGTGTTGTTTTTATAATACAAGACATGCATGTCACATTAAAGTTTACTATGTTTTTTAGGCCTTATTTGTTGACAGAGACTTCCATTTTTTTTCTGTGTATGTGCCAGTGAGACTGGTTGTTTGTTCAAATGCCTAAACAATTTGGGCCAGATTTACTTTGTGTCAGCTCAAATTTTGGCAGTGGTTGCAACGTGTGTGTGTATTAGCTCTTGATTTTCTAAGGCTACGGCTCGTTA
This sequence comes from Toxotes jaculatrix, assembly GCF_017976425.1. Taxonomy (NCBI): domain Eukaryota; kingdom Metazoa; phylum Chordata; class Actinopteri; family Toxotidae; genus Toxotes; species Toxotes jaculatrix. The sequence goes on from NC_054406.1 coordinate 18,364,365, forward strand.
CGTTGTCAGCTCCCGGACTTATCCTGGGACTGCCCTGCAGGAGCGTGCTGCGAGTGAATGAGGGCTCATAGCCACAGGTCAGCCTATGGAATGGGATGTCTATGGGTCGGCCAAGTTAAGATAAAACACATGATAACATTGTGATCTCAACTCTTCAATATTTCCTTGGACTGTGTTTATTTTCCATATGAGGAACAAAAATGGATTTCTCACAAAATTATAAAATGACAGTCTTTATGACCAGTTCATCTGCCAAATAATGAAAAAGGATCGAAATATTATCTCTTGAGGAACTGATGAAAATCTCGCAATGCTAAGGAAAGTGTTAAAAATTCCTGGATCTGCACCTTTTAACCAGATCCGCACCAAACTTGAATGGGTTCCTCTCTGGCCCACGCGCCATCCCTCCTTCAAGTTTGGTGCAAATCGGTTCAGTACTCCGATTACTTACGTAATCCTTCTGCCAAATAAACAAACAAACCAACAAACAGGCAGAGGTGAAAACATAACCTGCTTGGCAGAGGTAATGTCTTATTAAAAGACAGAACAGTGCTGTTTTATCTTGTAGCATTTTAAAACACAGTCATTGTCAAGTTAACATTTATGATTAATGAATGCGAGTCTCAGCTCTCTGTTTGACACAAATGAATCACGTACGGTCATTAATAATTATTGCTCTTTTCTTTCTTTCTAAGAATCAGATTAAGCTATAGGTATATTTTATAAGTTTAGTGATACAGAGCAGCTCTCTGGAAATTTTTGTGGTGCGACTACTTCAGATCCTTAAAATTAGAATAAGGGCTCGCTCTGAATCCTGTCTATGCTATGTTTAAAGTTGTTTAGAGATCCTATGAATCGCTTTCATAACAGTCAAATGGACCATTTTGGAAAGCACAGACGAACAGCCTCTGTTATTTAAGACTTGTTGGTGTTAGCTGAGTGACAGCAAGCACAGTGTATCATAATGTACCAGTATAAACTGATAGAGGACACAGCATTGAAATAAAACTTAAAACAAACCAAAGACTTCCTGTTTAATGTGATGACTTATCTCTCTCTCTCTCTCTGTAGAAGTTGTGTCTCATATTCTACAAGAATGAATGGCAGCAAAACAGCTCCTTCTGAAGGCAGAAAAATGAGCCCTGATATTTCTAACTGTGCTGACTATGTGCAGACTTCAGCAGGAATTACAAAGAGGAGAAACCGTAGATGATTGGCATAAAACTCCAAACCAAAGCACTGCTGTTATCTTTTTTAAAAAGTTGCACTGTGCAGCTTTGCAAATAGCTGGTTATTTAATGAACTTACTCCAAAGGAAACCGACTGGACAAGAGAGGTGAAACATCTAATGCTGGTGAGTTCAGTTTTCCCTGGACTGACCTGTCAAAAGGCTCAGTGAAAGCTCAATTAAGGAGACTATTTCACTCCGTCTCCTCTTTTCTTTCATTCATTGCTCCTTCCCAGCCACTCCTCTTGGCTTCTCTCCATTCATTTATTTCACTCCTTCCTTATTATCCTCTGCTGCTCTATCTAAAAATTTTAATCTTTCCTGTTCACCTCAGCGACTCATTATCTTTAATCTAGTTTGATGTTATGTCTTTGTAGCAGTTTGTTAACAGGTTAACTTACATTTAAACAAATGTAATGTAACAAGAACCATAAACAATCTGAAGCTGAGCATCTTGTGGCATTAACTTAAACTCTATAAAGTAATCAATTTTCCTCCTTTCTTCAAACTGTCTGTCCCATTGGCCAACCTGTGTTTTGATACAGAAGCAGTCGATCTGGTGTCAGGCGTTTCACAGTAAATGTGCTGTTGGTCATTTCTGAAGTGTTGGTCATTGCACAAGTTAGAAATGTGAAATAACAAGGCAATTTTACTCTCCAATTTTTCAACCTTGCTTGAAAATTAAATCCTTACTATAAGATAAAACAGTGAGGAAAAATCAAAATGGGAAAATTGAGAATTTGCTGGACGGATTCAACAGTAAATTCCAAACATTATGAACTTGCCTTCCAGGCTACAGCGGGCCAGTGATTTGAGGCTGCTGATGCAGATGTCATGACTAGCCCCTAAGGGGGTTGTTCTCTGAACTCTTTTGGACTTCTGAACTCTTGTTTAGTTTAAGTTTTGTTTATAGTTCCTGTTTTATTTTGAAATCACTGCCCTTGTGTATCTTGTCTTGTTCTACTTCCTGTCTTTGTCTTGTTTCCCTCCTTTTGTGATTGTCTGCCCCGCCCTAATTGGTTTCACCTGTTGCCCATTGCCTTGTGTATTTAAGTCTCGTCTTTTCCCTGTGTTCTTGTCGGTTCGTTTGTGTTCCATGCCCAAGTCTGTGTTCCATGCCCATGTCCGTCTCCATGCCTGAGTCTGCGCCATGCCCCTGTGTTTGTTCATGTTCCTGTGTCTTGCGTTTTCCCCCTCATGGACTTACCTCGGTTTCTTTTGTTTCAAGTAAGGACTTTTGTATTTTTGTTTAGTTTTGTTCCTTGGTGTTTTTTCTCCCAAGTGGATGAGTTTTGGTTGTCTGAGTTTTGTTCCCTTGCCCTGGACTCTTCCAGTGAATTTTGGTTTATTAAAAGACTTTTAGTTCCACCTTTCTGCCTGTCTTGAGGGTTCTTGCGTTTGGGTCCTAGTCCTTGTTCTCCATAGTCGTGACAGCAGATGCTTTATCTCTTCTTTATAGTTTTAATCCTTGCCATCTCAGTCCTGGTTGATTTGGAACAGCAGGTGAAACTGAACAGACTCGTGCTCATGTTTTAATAAATATGCCTCTCAGTAATTGGTCTTTTCCATCACAAGCATCTGCAGTAAAGAAGCTGGTTGTGTATCTGAGGAGTTGGAGGTGTGCAGCTTGTTGCCTGCACCTCCTCAGCTAACAGCTCACCGTGGCTGCTCCTTCTTGTTCCATCACTGGGAATATTTAAAACATATCCACTGTCACCAAAATCACTGTGTTATGTTTTCACTCTCAGTGCTGACCTCCCTGTGTTTTACTGCTTGAATGCTTTTAACGTGAAGCCGCAGCAGCAGCAGTAGGAAATTCTGGGCTTGCATTAGCAGTAGCTTTGAGAGCTAGCATCAGTTAGAATCACTGTTGGATTTTATGTACATTTAACTCTAAACTGGTTGTTTGCAGCCTATTTGGCATCAGTTTGCCGATGCCTCTGCATTTCTTTTCTCCAAACAGGAGACACTGCACCTGAAATGTCCCCATACTTTCTGTTAGTAATTACTACAAGCATTAGGACTCAATCTAGAATGAGGGGTAATGTTGTTGACCTGTGAACTATGACAATCTGCAAATTGATCATGGAGCTTGTGAGAAAAAAAAAAAAAAATCTAATATTTATTTTATCATCAGCACTTCAGTAATCTAGTCTCCTCTGATCGAACAACTTGTAGGAGACATTTACCCTGCTTGCTCCATGTTATGATGCCATATTTAAGCTGAGACTAGTATTCATGTGTAGTGAAATAGGTTAGGCTGGTCATCAATCAGAGAACAGCCCTTATAGTAAATAGTGTCTCGTAGTGTACCATGGTGCAGTGACTGGTGTCCATAAACATTAGCAAAGATAAGACAAATTTGCATAAAAACCTTTCTATGCAAATGATTTCCAGTAGATGCTTGCCTCTCTACTATCCCTGTGAAACCATGCTAATTCTGGCTCCTCTGAGACCTCACAAGACTGCAAATAAAAACACTCAGACCATTAGAAGACTTTAACACTCGACGCGCCGACGCTGTGCTTTAGAGGAGAAAAAAAACATAAAGTGTTGTTTGTTTGTTCTTTGTGTTTAGAAAAGAAAACACACTTCTTTCATCAGATTTTGAGATAAACAAGGTCACAGAGATGGGGTGTTTGTATTGCTCTGAGTCAGAATATAATTGGCTGTGTTTTAAATTACACTGTAATTAGCATTTACCATGCCTAATTTGAGTGTGATAAGACAGAAGTCCCACAGGCTCCTACACAGGAAGTAGATGCAGTTTTTGTAGAGTGCAGTTCACACTCACATGTGCCGGAGTTTGATCAGTACCACTGCTCTGGATGGAGACTTTGACTGGAGTTGTTGCTGGAAGAGAAGTCCAGCTCTTAAAGGAGAATCGACTGTTCTTTTTTTTTTCTCTCTCTCTCTCTGCTTGAGGGTGGTCCAATTTCTATCAATTTCTAGAGATTTCTTTTTTTGTCCTTCTGCCCCAAATCTGTGATGTTTTACCAATGCAGTATGCAGCATAGCTGAAATGGAAAGCATAGAAAGAAAAAGACCTGGAGAGCAACCTTGGTGGTTTTCTGCTGCTGCTCCAGATCAGTTAACTGCTTTTAAAAGAAAGCTCGGCCCGTGTAAAAAAAAACCCAAACAACATTTTACCAAACCACAAGGTCAGACTGCCTTTGATTTCCAACAGAGCAGTTTGACTTTGCTTCCATCTTGATTACAGAGCAGGTCTGACTCTGGGTTCTGTGTTACTTCAGCAGGACGACTGTGGAGATCGGTATCTCACAGTAGCTATTTCTCAGCAGAGAGACATGCTTGTTCACCTAAATATTACAAGTAATATCAAACCCAGAAATGTGCACTACAATATCTAAATTTTAATTGTTGTAAGAATCTGGTTTGTGTCCTACTTTCTCAGTGTCCAGTGCAAGGGTTTATTTCAAGACGGAACATTTGAAATTCAACAAACACACAAGGAAACATCCATCATTGAATAGGCAGAAACACCAGTTTGTTTGTTTGGTTTTTTTTTCATCTACATTTTACTTAATAGACAGGAAAGCTATTCAGCCACAAGACATGCTGTGTTTTGGGTAATGGACGTGACTCACTTTTTCTCGACTGGAGGAACTTGCCCTCCATCCTCGCTGTTCCTCTCTCTCCACCTACACATATAACCTGATGCTGAATGTATCAGATTCATCGTCAAGTCACTCTGGAAGATGTAGGAATCACTCACTGAAGTGGAAGTAGACAAGGCAGCTTGACTACAAACAGAATGAATTACAGCACCTCATCATAAAGACGTGGAATGCAGTGGAGATCTCATATTGACGATATGAAATTGTATCCTTGTTATAGGATCTTCTAATGCTCTATTGTATGATCCTGTTGTGTAGAAAGAGAGCGTATGTTATCTGATCCATCCAAACTATGCAAACATGTCTGTTTTCCCCTCCATTAATTAACATTGTAACAGACTAAGATTAATAAAAAAACATTAAAAATCTGTTAGACTTTCTGCTCTTTCATCTAAACCTGGGGCGGATGTTTGTGTCTTGTGTCAGGAGTCGAGGAGGAGTTCCTCCCCTGCATGCAGCAGTGCCCCGAGGAGCTGCACCTAGAGGAGCCCCTCCCAGCCGGGTTCCATCCTCCAGAGGGAGGGGGGTGCAGAGAGCCAGAGGTGCCCCACCAGCTGCTGGATACCGGCCGGCTCCTCCCATAGTCCAGGACACATATGGAGAATACGTGAGTGCATTACAACTGTACTTCTAAATGGGGTCAAGACCAAGTCACCATGTATACAAATACACTTGTGCTTGTCATTGGCTTAAACTGTTAGTCTGTAGCACTCCTTGTGAAAAGGAAGCTGATCCACATGTGAAAAATTAGATTAGCATCCCTCATGACCGTCTGAGGACGATTACATCCAATTAAAACGTCTTTCCTTTAATTGTTTGTAGCTTTGGGAGACAAGTAACAAAGACAAAACAGGGGGAGGAAAGTACAGCGTATCTCTGAAAAAGCTGACACAGGAAACAGTGTACCGGCAGTCATCCACCAGTGACTGCAGACTATCAGCAAGAATATCCCAAACAATTAGTTATGTTTAGTGCAAGTAGTCAGTGGCAATGCAGGAAGCAGGAAGGTGAGTCCTTTATGTGGGTGTGGTCAGGATGGTGGATGTGCTTAAAACATGTCAGACTTTTTTACAGTGGACCAGAGTTTGCATCTTGTTACAAGCCTGCAGCTAACACTTCCCTTTTTATTAACCATAACTATGATCTGAACCCTAATCTTAACCAATTAGAATTTTAAAAAGCAGTTGGCATTGGATGTAAGCCAAGTATAGCAAAATCGACTCAATATTGCCATGTAATGTTCTTGTCTGGAAACAGGATTGTTGCAGTAGTTCTGATAAATACTGTAAGACTTGGGTTGGTTTTCATAATACAGTTCACATTTAGTTAGTTCAAATATTTGCTTCTCGTTGCATCTGTAAATACAGACAGTTTTTTGTTTTATTTGGCCAGGTTTTGTAAGATTTCTCCCTCCACTGCAAATGATTATTTAAAAATGACATTTAAAAATTCAACATCAAATTCTTTTTCCACTGACAATGTCCCAGTTACTCTGGATCAGAGGTTTTCAAACTGTGATTTGTACATTCCTGGGGGGGAGGATGGAGGATTTAAAAGGGGAGGGTGTGGAGGGAGAGAGGCGAGGCAATGACACTTGGTGAGCTGAAAGGATCAGGACCGTTCTGGTGATCTAAAAACAACAGTTAGTTAGTTATTGTAGTTTGCTTGCTCATTTGTCCCACTCACCAACACGGTCAGCAGCTGCTGCAGCAGTAGTGGTTGTAACACACACACAAATTAAATACTTTAAAACCCTCTGTGCCCGATTGCCTCAATCTGTGCCAAACATAACTCAGTAAAGTGCGGACACAGACATGAGACACATTTTTAGATTCACACTTAAACTTTCAGAAGATATTTTTATATCTGATGTCCACTGCGAATACGCATCCTTAAATCGGCTTAGAGATCATAGAAAAGAAATGTTTCTTGTAACTGCAAAACTCTCCTGAGACTCATCTTGTTTTTATGTTTCCTTCAATATCACAGTCATCCAGTGACAGTTGTCTGTACATCCATGAGCACACTGCAAACATGAAGTGCTAATACCTAATTTAACGTACGTTTAATGGTGCTGATTTGAGAAAATGTAAACAAATGTAGGCTAAAAAAAAACATGACTTTAGCTGTGGGTTATAACCCACAGCTAAATTATAGGAACACATTATAGGAACTGTAGTTATAAAGTTTAGAGCATTATCATCCCCCAAATACAAGTAAGATCAATTAATATTATTTTTTGAGCAGCTGCTCTAGATAATCAAGACTATTTATTTGGAAGAAAGTAGTTCCAATAAAAACCGATTACAGCAGGGTTTCTGAATTATCCACAAATTCAGTTCCATTTATCTCCATTGTATTGGGGAGGCTGGAGAAATATTACAGCCAAATAACTCAAAACTCCAGCGCATAAAACCAAAACCATTGACATGACTAAATATTATACTATATTATGTGTGGTGTGAGAGAATGTGTTGTTTTGTAATTTGGGTGAAATGACCCTTGAAAAATGCCCATTTCAGCACAAGATATCAGCTGATATCAATATATCAGGTGTTTCTGTTAAATATCAGCCTGTATGAGCTGAATTCAAACAAGTATGCAACACTGAACAGCTCATTATATTTAGCTGTTTGTCTGGATCAAGATTGGGCATGAAGAGTGTGAAGTTGATGTTGTAACTATGTAGCTGCGATTTGGTCCTGTAGCTTACCTGAACAGTCTTTTGGGAACCTGGCTGTAATATCAACAGCTGCCAGAGATGAATATATTAGGTTTAGAGTCAGGGCCTTTGTGCATTAGCCAAGAGAGTCTCCTGCCTCACTGTCAAGGCTAGTTCCCCAGGGACACCAGCATCAACACTGCATATTTAGCAGATAGAAGGAGAGAGGAGGTGGCCCGAGTTGGAAAATTGCCCCAGCAGCCCATACCTAACCACATCTGACAGGTTTATTCAGAGGTTGCAATTCAAATGCGTGGAGGTCGTAGAGAATGACTCCTGGACCAGCTGTTTCCCATCATTGTCACAGTTGTAAACTGCATCCCCCGACACCTGCACCTGTGTATCTGAGTAGGGGGGAAAAAAAAAGCCCCCCAGCATCTGCCAGATGATAAATCTAACCACATCGCAGCAAATTAGAGGCTGAATGAGTTGCTGTGTGTTATCTGAATACATCACCATCCCAGGACAAGTGTTCTCCATCAGGTGCTGACAAATAGGCTCTTGTATTCATCAATGAAATGACAAAGGGATGTTTCTTGTTCACATTTGTTGCCTTAATTTATCACTGCTTAGCATCCACTCATATGCATGTTCGCATCGTTCTCTTTCTGCTGCGTGGCATCGCCACGGGCCAAAACATTTGTTCAGCTGGAGGCATTTTCTTCTTCTTCTCTTGTTCAGACAAAAGGCACCAGACCTGGGTTGACTCTTGGTGATTTTGTCACAATGATGGCATGGCTGTGTACAGTATCTTTGTCTGGATGGTTTTTGGTTTACATAATCCACCTCTGTTAAAGCTTCTGTTTGAACTAGAAGTATCAGTATCAAATTACTCTGAGACCCATTGTAACCAAACAAAATCACAGAAATGTTATTATCCCATGATCCAGTCTCGGCAGCCCCATCAGTCTTGAATGGTTACTATGATTGCAGCTAAATCTCATTTCATGTAATTCATTAGGCGCACTGAGATCTCTGTCTTACCTGCCGCTAATCCCATTGGAGAAGAATTAAACATGATGTAATTCTCAATTCAGAAATAAGGAAGCATGTTATCTTTTTGTGCAGTTTGAAACTGAAGAGGCAAATCAAAGCAGCAGAGCTTTGCTTTCATGCTGAATCTAGGGCTATACGTTTGTGTAACTGTGTTTGTTTTCTGTTTACACTGAAGCTCCATTCCTTTGGGTGTGAAGACCAAGAAATGTGCAATGCACGTGGGATGGCATTATTTATGTTAAATCCTCCAGATACAATAATCCGTTCTGAGTATTGTGGGTTCTTTCTGACTGTTGCAGCACTAAAAAAACTCATCCCCCTCAGGCACTTCTCCGCGTGTCCAGCCCTGTCGTGAGCCAAGTGTTGTTAATTGAATCATGTTCTCTATGGCACTGTCCTTGTAGCAGTTTTAATCTAAATTGGGTGTAATGGCTAGGAAAATATTTCAGATACAGTAATAAAGAAGTTGCATCCAACTGGTGCGGCAGACAAGACCAGTCATGAAGATAAGATTGAAACCTGTTCACATGGGACAAAACCTGTGATTTGTAATAATTGCGGAGAAAATGTAATTATTTTTTATCTCTTGTAAATGTGAATCATCTAGAATTAGCCTTGTAAATTTGACAGTGTCCCTATTATTTTTTTAAAAACACGGCTGTAATTTTTATTTGTAGTGCAAATTATCTTTATGAGCTGTGCTGGCAACATGGCTGTGGGTCATTCAACTACTTTGGTCCAGACTGAAACATGTCTATGATTACTTAATGGATCAGCATAGACTGATGACCTGCCCAGGGTGTATCCTGCTTCTTGCTCAAGTAAGAGCGTGGATAGGCTCCACCGTCCATGACTCTGCACAGCAGAAGCAAGTGCAGTCGAGTACAGTCAGCTCCCATCAGACATATTGATATCAAATTTCATTTTCCAGTGCGGATGTGCTTCTGCAGGGCTAATTCACAAAAGACATGAATTCCTCAGATAATACCTGGTAGATGGAAGTAGACTTTAAATAAAACGGTCAAGATCAAAACCAAAGGTGTTAAAATAACGGAAAGAAAAGACATTTGTCAAGTATAACACAGGGTAGTGATACTTCAACTTGATGCATGGGGCCAACGTTTTGGCATCCTCAATCTGATAGCGTGAGTTGTGTTTCTACCCCTGCAGCAGAAAAGCTTGAGCAAATTCCAGCCTGTTCAGCTTTCCGAGATATGCTGGCAGGAAAAGCTGAATAAATGACACATAACTACTTTGAGGAATTTTAGACCAAGACAGATGACCGAGGGTTGCAAGTACTGGATTATTTGGTTTTTTTTAGAGCAATATCATGGGGTGTTATTTTCCTTTTATCGTTGAGAAGTTAAGAGCAGCGTGCGGCACAGCTGTACGGAGGCGAGACGTTTTTTCTTTGAACAGATGGTATCGTAATTTAGTCGTCTGGTAGGAACAAGGCTTTGCTTCTTCTTTTGATTTGCTTAATTTTCTTGCTTTGTTGTTTGCATTTGTGGTACCTTTTGGGTTTGAGCAAAGGCCACGCAGCATGTCCGGCTTCCTTACAAAGTTCATAACGTGAGGACAGCGTATTGTTGAACTCATTTGGATATAGTACAGTGTGTAGGGAACAAATCCAGTGCCTGAAAAGCCTGCTCTGGGTGTCAGTGGCATCCTATCTGTTACAGTGGTATTGTAGAGCACGGTGGAGCGGCTGTGATACTGCTGTTGTAACATGCAGTGCCAGGCCCTCTGTTAGTCTTCAATGGCCTCAGAGGCCAGCCGTTATCTTTTAACAACACACCTCTCAGCCATCCACTGGCATACAAATGAAAGACTCACTTAGGGGCTGCTCTCTCTTTCTCTCTCTCTCTCTCTCTCTCTCTCTCTCTCTCTCTCTCTTTCTCCTCTCTGTCTCTACTCCCCCCATCAACCCCTCACTGTCACACTAATCCTGTTTAGTGTTGGAAACACTGTACTGTTGCGGTATTGTTGCGCTATTGTGCTCTCCAAGATATTCTGAGTAAACGATATATCAATACGGACACATGAGATAGTATAATAGCCTCACTCACGTGTCAGACGCCATAGAAAAGAATCATTTTAAATGTGCCAACATGATTTATAAACCAAGCATGTTTCTCCTCTCAGCTTGCTTGTAACTCAATTATAGAGCAGCTGCTCTAATAAATGGCAATAACATGCCATTGTTAAAGTTTAATGCGGCCCTTAATACCAGGGCAGCGTTGTCCAATGTGAGTGGACAGCACACAGATAGAGTTGCCATTGAGACGAGGGGAGGAATGGTACACGACTTGTGCTGAAAACTACTCAGGGTATAAAGAACATGCTCTGTACACACTTAATATGGCCTTCATCAGCAACAGCTACAGTGCTTTGTGTACTATGACACAGCACTGTGAACGAGAAGAAACAATAGGTTGGTTTGTAGTGAAGTGACGGATTTAGGGAGAGAAATATGGTTCAGAAGTAGCTTCCAGTGTTACTTTCTGATTTGGTGACCTCTAGACCTTTTGTCTAGCACATAGTCACTTAAAAATCATAAAAAAAACATGTCATAGGAAAAAAATGCCCACACAAATTGGTGGAAGGCAGAATCAATTTATTATGTGTACAAAAGGTGACAAGATGGGAAGGTTTTGTTTGTTAGACCATCACCAGTTTAACTTACAGCTGTACAGATGTGTTTGGAGAAACTTAATAAGACAAACATTAATAGTCAGGCAAAGAAGATACAGATACTTCTACATGGTTCAAAGGTGCATGTATACATTTCCAGTACAGGAGGTTTTATGACCACACCCACACTCAGTTTGCAGTTTGTTATGCACACCTGGCTCAAACTGATGCAGTCTAATACAACAGTCCTGTAATAAATCCTGTTATGGAGGTGCTGATTCAACAGTATGACAGTTTTGGAGGCTGTAGTTTCTGGTGCTGCTTTACTGTATTGCATTATAAATACAGGTGTTTCTGTTATTTATCCTACCAGCAGTGTTGAAAATCAGCCAGGGATGCCATGCTGTCATTACATAAAATCATGTAAAGCTGAATATTAAATTTGTCTCTGAGAACCAAGTGGCAAAGTCCTAATGATACGTGGACAGCCTTGACCACTGGCTCCTTTCAAACATGTCAAACTGTCTGTGAGCAATACACTGAACCCCAACTGCTCGTGTTGCTCAGCCCAGTGCCTTGCATGGTAGCTTTCCACTAACACTGTGTGACTGTGTGTGTCAATGGGTGATTGAGAGGCAAATTGTAAAGCACGTTGGATAAAAGGTCTGTGTAAGTGCTTCCCTCTTACTTATTACACTTATTCCATTTGTGAAAAAACAGTAGAATCTCACTGCTGAGTAATGACTGCACATGAAAAGAAATGTTATAGAAACATCCCCTGTTGCCTTCATAGCACAGTAATATATATATATATATATATATATATATATATATATATATATATATATATGTATATGTATATGTATATATATATATATATATATATATATATATATATATATATATATATATATATATATATATATATATAATAAAGGATTTCTTATCTTATATCTTATCTTATCATATCATATATATATATATATATATATATATATATATATATATATATATATATATATACACACACACACACACACACACACACACACACATTTCTTCACCATATGTCATGATCAGTCCCTCCAGTGACTCTTTTTTCATACTCTGTTATTTGGTTTCTGTTTTTCTGGACTATGTTTCCTGTTTCCTGTTTTATTTTGAAATCATCTTTCTTGTGTGTCGGTTATGGTGCTACTTCCTGTCTTTGTGTTTTCCCGCCTTTGTGATTGTCTGCCCTGTCCTGATGAGTTTCGCCTGTTCCCAATGACCCCTGCCTCCCTCTTTGTTCCCTTTCCTCCTGGTCAGTTTGTCTGTGTTGTTCCCACATGTTCTTTCTTCAAGGTTCTCATTGTGTTGGATTTTGTTTTCTTTCTGTATAGTTCCTTTGTGTTTCCTTGCATGTCCCTGAGTTATTGCCCCCCCACGTAAATTTTGAGTTTTGTTCCTGCCTGCCTGGACTCTAGTTTCTCCACCCGTCAGCCTGTAAGCCTATTCTTGTTATTAAAATACCTTCACTGAATCTTCCTGCTTCAGTGTCTGCATGCAGGTCCTTTCCCTGTGTTCCTGACCTCCACAGCAATAACATGAGGAACTAGAATTCATTAAGCCAATTTAGAAACAAATCAAAGTGAACATTTGAAGGTGTAGGAGAGACATTTCCTTGGTTTGAAGATCTCTGAGGTTTCAGTGATGAACTGAACCTTGTGCTGCTGATCTGAAACAACATTGTATTAAACTATTAAAAGTTCATGATATTAGTTGCTTGTGTGACTGGTACAGCCCACACAGCTCATTATTTTTAATTAACCCCACCTTTTCTGTTCTGTTGCTCTGTGTCATTAACCACTGAAAACTCAGCTCTAAAGGCAGTCAGATGTCTCTTCCTCTGATTTCCTAATGAAAGTTTTTCACATGAGATCTTTATTAATCTGCAGCCAAGAAGTCTTGTCCCAAGGCCTACTGTTAATTTCTGATGTTCACAAGTTCACTTTCCATATATAGTCCTGCTGGACTAGAAACGTCATGTCTGGATTCTAATTAGCTATGTTGACTTACTTTAAGATAATAAACAGCAGGGTTTATTTTTCATCGCAGCACATGATGTCTACATTATGTACATGCAAAACACCAGTTGTGTGTGTGCCATATATTAGGAGCCAATTACAAATAAGTATTGTTATTTTTTACCTGAAAAAAGTATAAATTACATTAAAATGCAGTTCCCCTTTGGTTTAGTCTTATTTATGTTTATAACAGCAAAGCCTAGCTATGGCCTTATCTTATGTGCAGCAAAAGTATGCGGTCAGCATGTTGTAACCAGTGAGGACAGCTGACTTTGTAATCTTGCACAGGTTTTGACTGTCTTCATGTTTTTGTACTCAAAGTATCTCATTTGACAACTGAGCCTGCCTTAACAACTTCAGCTACATGATTTTACTTTTTGTCCTGCTGAGATTCCTGTCATTCAATATTCATAACCACGCTTGTTTATTCCAGCCTGCAATAGTTACTGTATAATAGAGACAGCATCTAAATAGATAGAAATAGAATTATGAGAGTTATGAGACAGAAACGAGTATGTTTCTGACAAAAACAAACAGAATTTCAATTTCAACTCTGTTGACATTTCTAGCAACACACAAAGTAACTTAACTAGGTGCCTTTTTAGTTAAAGCTTTTTCAGAAATTTCCACTTTAGTTGTGACTTTATGTTGTGTCAGTTTTTTTTCACCACTTTAAATGCTGAAGTATGAACAGCTGATTGTAACCTGGTTCATATATACAGTATATACAAACAGTTGCTTTAGAAAAAAAGTTGTTTCTGTTGTTTTTTCCTCACCTTGACCTTTGTAGTGTAATGGAGCTCTGCCCAGACTATCTAAGGGTACTGTCATACTTCATTTCCAAAGACCAACATCTGGACAACTGATAAGAGCATGGGGTTGGCTCACTTAGTCTACAAAATACAGTATCATCAGCCTCTTTGGTCTGATGATAATGTAATACGTACTCATGATCAGGCCTGGTTCTTGAGCCAGATCAGAATGTAAGTGATGATGATAAATATCCATCAAGCAGATCCTGCATATTGTTTGATGTCTGTATTTGTTCATGGGTCCTGTTCTAACCTCCTATGGTTAACATAGGACTTTCATTTATTTATATAAATTTGTCTTCAAAGCATATAAGCAGTGTTGCTGCGACTGCTTGTTAATTGATTGAGTTCATTGATAGTGACTGTGAATGTATGACATATGGTCAGTGTTACCCACAGAAACTTTTACATACACACATATACCGTATGTAGCACTAGCCTTGTTATCCATCATTAGTGGATGGCTACATGTTGAGAGGAGGTTAATATTACAGAAGGCAAACTGAAAAATGCTGAATGTTAATCAGGAAGCAGTACATGGAAATAAATACCTATGATACCTGTACATTACAGTATGAAGCAACAGAAAATGTCTCAGACCTTTGACTCCTTGTGTATAGTTTCTGAGAGTGCCTACTTAAGCCTGTTCCCTTCTGAAATCACATCCACAGTCCACTTCACTCTATTTGTCACTTTATACTTATTAACCACAAATATTAAAATGTTTTCATTTTTGTCAGTGATGTGATTGTGATTATCTTTGACAAGAACTATTCAGAAAATCGTGAGGGTAATTATTTTGTCTTTTGTGTTTCAGCCGGCAGAAAAGGGTCATGGGGGGGAAATTGCAAATCAAAGCCTACAATTTTATCTGCCCGTTGAAAAGTGCTTTTAATTACAACCCCTTTGACAAAATGGCACTGCTTTTTGAGAAGTGCTGCTTTTATTGTTTTTAAAGGGTGTTCAAGGGTTTTAATATTGTCAAAAGTACAGTTGTTGACTAAACTTAGTCCTCGCATTAGCATGGGGAATTGTTGACTTTGCAAAAGCTCTTGTAGCTGCAGAACTACAAATGCCAGGAGGGACTTGAATTCCCTTTAGGCTACCTTTAGACAAATAGTCGAAAAGTTAGAAAGACCTCCACAAAAACCAACAGACCTCCCACTTTCATATAAACAACAAAGGAAATACAAACAACCACCCAATGGGATGACCAATGTCAGGTGAAAATGATTCCTTAAATGCACCTGCCAGTTTCCCCTCACTGTGTAAGAAAACTAATGTTTAAGCAACTGTTGCACCAAACCTAATATTTCCCCAAGAAAACAGGAAGTCTTAAAACATTTGGGTCTCTTTGTTGAGAGTCATATGTAGTTTCTTCACATGTACTTCGTTACTGGAGGATTAAAGATAAAAGAGTCAATTCAAACACTGTCATTTGGCAAATGCCTGCTTCTAATCAGGATTTAGGGCCTTAATAATAATATGGATGTGATGAGCATTTTCTTCTGCTGCTAACTCTTACAGACATTCATTTCAAGCATGCAAATCAGGGGCAGATGGAATTAGCCAGGAAGTGTGTGGGGGATGAGAGATGTGTCGCAAGGGGTCGATGCCTTTTGTGGAGCGTAAGTCCCATTTATCCCAAATTAGGACGGGGTGCGGCACTGGTTTCCTTTGATGTTCTTCTCGGCGGGGGCCTGGGTGGGGTGCAGAGGGGAAGTGGGGAGGGGGCGCGGGGCAGATTGCTAGTGCACAAACAGATGTTCAAGGCTCATCCTTTGAGATGGTGATGAAACGTAACCACAGCAAGAGTCTTTACATCCGACTGTCAGTCAGTTGACACAGAGACAAGAGCGGGGCTACAGTTGCCAGTGTGATTCTGCTGCATATGGGCTGCTGTACCAACAGCGGCAGATGAAGCAGTTGGACCTATATATGTGCTAAGTTGAAGGCTTCAGTGCCTTGGACTGTTTGTTATAAAAAAAAATAAAAAATATCCCTATAAGAATTTGATGGATAGAAAAACAATCCATAATAAAATACCATTATTTTCCCATTTAATCAGCCTCAGAAATTGTTGTAAACCAACATCAGAAAAGTATTTAGGTCACAAACAACACAGCACAAAGCAGCTCTTATTCTACATATGTCTTCTCAGCCTCTTCAACAGGCTTATGCTACTGCAGAGGTTGTCATGTCAATATCTCTTCAATGTTTACAGGCAGTTTTCATTTTGTGCCTCACTGACTGGTTGCATTTTGTCTCCCTTACTTCAGGAATATGATGATGGCTATGGAACAGCTTACGATGACCAGGGATACGAATCGTATGACAACAACTACAATAATCAAGGACAAAAGTAAGTTCTGCATTTTTTCCCTAAAAAAAAGCTATTAGGCATTTAGTCCAAGGAATTATGTTAAGATTGGATGTACCATAAGAGTGCGTTTTAGGGTGTTTCATCTCATTGTTTTGGTTGTACAGCCACAGCTGTCTTGTGTAGGGTCACTGTCACTGCTCTCATTGCCATTTCCAGGAAATTTTCATTTCTTGAAAAATTGTCAGATATTAATGTCACTTTGCAGGTGTTTCTATTATTTTGTCCATGTGGAATATCAGTAAAGATTAATAAAAAACTACCTCACTGTACTATGCAATACAATATTACTGCATCCTAAACTACAGACCATACAGTTAAATCAACACAGCAAAAAAAAACATAAGAAAACATTATAACCTTGATTAAGTTGAGATTTATTGCAGGACACTTAGATTTCATTCGTTTTAAGTAGATGTACCTAATAAACTGTTGACTGACTGTACTTACAAGGAAAAAATTCAAGGAATAAAAAAACTCAGAAATTCAAACTGGGTTATCATGTTGTCATGCTCTTTAGGGATCATACCAGGCCTCAAACATGACAGTGACAGTTCTCCAAACAGTTTGAGTGCACTGAATTAAAAAGCACTTGAATATGTATGGAGTTGAGGATTTATGCCAAAGTCAAAATCTAAAACACAAAATTTACAAACAGTGTCTAAGGTCAGTGAGTTTGCTGCTGGCCATTTGGACTTGAGTAAATATAAGGGAATAGGAGGTAAAACTGAGATTCTTGAGGACTGAGAACAGCTGGATTATGGCGCATGAGCTGTTAGGAGTGATTTATGCTCATTTTCTGCCCTGTTAGAAACTCTAAAGAACACTTCCTGCTAGTGAAGTGTTTTGTAGTGTGACTGTGAAGTGAGAAACGTTTTGACTGACCTTTGAGTTGTCCTTTAAGATCGACTCTTATCTTAAAGAACTATGAGAATATAACACCGAAGTCTTCAACTTCCAAATTCCAGTAAAGGAAAAATACAATGAGGCAAGTGTAGAAGATTTGAAAAGGCTGGATCCATAGCAGTGTCTCTAATCATTAGTCTAGTCATTATTAAGAAGCCAATCGCTATATCTGAGGCCTTAAAATAAACCTCCCTCTATGGACTCAGTGATGTAATCAGATTTTCCTACAAGGAATTAATTGCAGCTCATTACATTAAATGTATTATCTTTGTTTTAATCACCCTTAAAAGTATCTGTCCTAAGGTGCATTTTCCTTGATGTGTTCCTCATGTCAATGCAAAACAAACAGTCATAGTACTATGTTGCTCCATTTAACTGAGGGTCCTGCACAGCTGAATGCAGAATATTGATTTTCTTATATCCAGGGAGCTATCGCGCTCTCCGAGCCACACAAGGTCAAAGGCTTTCACACTGGTTTGTTGATGCCCCATTGTATTTTATCAGCACACAATGTGATGCATTTATGTATGCCTGTGTGCGTCACTTCAAAGGAAGAATGATTGTTGGCACATTTAGTGTGTCAAAAATTGGACTGAATTGGCAGCAGCAGGAAAAAAGGAAAACAGAGACAGAGAAAAAAAAACATTATTCTGTCCCTTTGGCTTTTGTGAGTAGGGTGGTCAATGTTTTCTTTTGTGGAGGTGTCTGGATGTATGTCATCCAGGCTTCATCCATCTTTTGTGCTATCTCTCTTTTTCCTTTTTCTTTCTTTCTTTTTTTTTTTTTTTGGGCCAGATCACACATGCACACATTCCTCTTCCTCGAACACACCGATGGATGTATCATGAAGTAGCTCAGAGATGGTCACCGGATGGATGCCGGTCTGCCTCAGGAATCAGCTATTTGTTTTAAAAGCAAAGAAAACCATGGGGGTGGGGGGTGGAGGGGGACGAGGCAACTAATAGGGACCCCACAGCTAAGTCTGGGCCTCCAGAGGCAGCTGATTCACTTTCTACTTCTCTTATTTTTGTGCCCTGTGTTTCTCGGTGGAAAAGGTTACAGTTGGTACAGGCTGACATGGTGCATGTATACAACTATACAAGCTGGGATTGATCAAATTTTGACCATTTGTTCATAAACACAGGATTTATTGTTGGACATGTTTTTATTTGTCCTTTGTTTAGTCCTGTGCACATAATTAAAATGCTCTCATGAAACTGACAACTTCAAATTTTAAATAAAGGAAAATAGTAATGTAATTAAATACTTCTATTTCAGGCCACGGGGCCATATTACATACTACGTTACGTTCCCACAGTAATCCATTTATTAAGATTAATTATTGCATTGTAGCAACAGGAATTAAGACTGCAACATAATACTGAGCCTCATAGCTTCTTTGCTGGTGTGTGTGTGTGTGTGTGTGTGTGTGTGTGTGCGTGTGCGTGCGTGTGTGTGTGTGCGTGTGTGTGTATGTGCGTTTGTGTGGACAAGAACTCTCCTAACAATGTTTCTCGCAGCCTAAGGAGCTCCCACTCACCAATCTGAGCTCTGACTGCGTGGCAGGATTTCAGTTGCCGGAGGATAACAAGCAGAACAATTTACAGTCTCTGTCATGGTATTACCCCAGTGGCTTATGCTAGAAACAGGCCTGCCATTTGTGAACAGGAAGGGAAAGGAAGAGGACGGTTTTTAGCGGCTGTTCTTAAAAAGATTGCAATGCTGCATCAGTGAATATATTGATACCTTAATTAACTTGAGATATATTTCCATGTTGCATGCTATTCATTCATTCGTTTGGGCGATGTCTACCAACTGGCATATGACGACGTCTACGGTGAAACATTGCAATGGACGATGGACGCCATCGTCCATTTATTTTGTTGTTTGAACTGAACAACAAAATAAATACAGCCCTCCCTCCTTCAGAGGCTCTGCTCCCCAGATTCATGGACACGCATTGTCAAGATTGGTCAATTGGTCAATGTTGGAATCCAGAGCATCATGTACGAAGTTGAAGTGGATTCTCTTTCTCGTAGATGAAGCAAAACAAACCTTATAATATAAATTGTATGCACACAAAGCAGCATCCAACATAACAGAGTAAAAACTAGTGAGAGTTAGTTGTTTAGATTGTTTTTACAAAACCACAGAAACAGAGGAGAGGAACATAGGTTTGTAGCTAAGCTAACAAGGAAGGTAACTTTACCTGGCATAGCATTTCAAATTATGCATCAAGCCAAATAACCCCACTGAGCTAGTATACTTGTGTTTTTAGGTTTTGTGGCTATAAAACTCATAGCCCATATGTTAGTGCTAAATTAATTAGATGCAATCAGAATATTATGATAATTGGCTTTGGCACTGGTTGAAATAATCTGTGAAGCTGAACTGAAACATTCACTGATCCCAACATCTCGAATGTTTTTGTCTTTATTTCACTGAAAATTTACATGTCAAGACCTGTCAAAATCTTAACTACTGAATAATTTTTAAAAATTATATTAGTGACTTTAACATTGTACTTAAATTCAGATTCAGATTCAGAGAACTTTATTTGTCCCCAGGGGGCAATATAAGGCACATTGAGCAGCGTGAGGTGGAAAACAAGACACTTTAAAAAAAATAGGGAAAAACACAATATATACAACATATATACAAAAAAGTACTGCAGTACTCTAGTACATATACTCAGTCACTTTACATCTCTGTGTGTCACTGCCCAGCAGATGATCTTAATGTTCTCTGCTATGTTAAACTGAAATAAAATGTTATGCTGCACATTACCGTCCTCATAGGCAAAAAAACAGCACCCACTGACAAATGAGACAAGACAATCTGTGTAACTATACTGTACACATTGTGTCACACAGAACTAAGTAATTTAGACATAATTAAATTTGAAAGGCAAATAAGGCACTCACAACCTTAAGACATGAGACTTAAAGTAAAAAGCAGTTTTTAGATGCCCTGAAGACATTTCACGACATTTAAATCTTTCAGAAGAGAGCTGACGCCTGGGGGAACCTCGTGGAACGCTACCTCAGCATGACAGCCATGGCAGTCGGTCCGCCAGCTCCCAGATCACAGCCTCCTTTTACCGTGTTTATACAACACAGAGCACTGAGCTATCATCTTTTTCTTTCCTTTTTTTTGCCACAAGAGAGGCTGCAGAGGGCTTCATCTCAGGAGAGTTAGCGGAAGCTACAGCGGTTAGGTACCAATCAAGTGCTAAGGTCAAGGAGGCTGCTTGTGTGGAGAGCGTCTTTAATTTTATTAGCAGTGAGAAGGTGACGTCTCTGTAGGGAAATGAGAGGGATGGCAGCTGTGGCACAGCCCTGGCCGGACACTTGGTGAGGTCACGGCGAGGTCGTCTCGTGCAGCTCGGGTGCGATCAAAGCATTATTTCATTCTTGACACCTCAGAGACTGCCGGCTGCTGACACCTCGCACCTTCCCTTGCACCTTGCTTTGGTACGCTACGTCGTGGGCTGTTTCCCGGAGGCCGGCGGGTACAAGGATAGCTCTGTGACAGTGTTTTAAAGGGCAGACGTATCCCCGAGGAACAACTGTAAATCTTGGTATGAGAGACGGGCACGGAGGAGAGCAGAAGAGGAGAGTGTCATGGTGTAGCACTTTACAATCGATTCCTTGAAAGAGCCCCAAAACTACTGACTACTAACAAGCCTCAACACCAGCACACACACAAACCTCCACTCTGACTATTATTCAGTCAATCACTTAGGGGCTAGTTAGATATTTTTTACACTGCCAAATACTACAAAAAGACTATAATATATCTGCAGGGGCTGATGTGTGAATATTTCATTAGGATGGTAAAAACATTTCTTTATCAAACACTGGAAAGTAAGACATCCAACTTCCTTGACAGTTTTGTCAATGTAGAATCTTTCTGTGTGCTCATTCAGACAACGAACACTCATTTTACAACACAGAGGGAGAGCCTGATGTGGCTAACAAAAGCTAATGCTAAGGCATATTCACAAGTGTGCTTGTAGCTGTCTGCTTAGTGCTGTAACATAAAGGAATACCACAAAAGAGCTGCCAGCATCCAGCTTACTGCTATAAAATGTGTCCATTAATAGCAGTGAATCATTGGGTCCTCCAGCAAAGTACTATACAGGCCTGTGAATACAGAAGTAAGGATAGAAAGTTTATGATCAATATATACTGTCTCATATCTATGGTGTCACCAGTGGTAAGCAGTGGTGTGGTCATCAAGGCAGCTCAGCAGCTAAGTAGTCCTCAGTGCCAGTAAGGTGAAAGTTGGTGACGGACCTATTTGTTTGCGTTAGATTTACTATAAATATGTTTTTTTTTTAACAACTCTTACTGGAAACTCAGGCGTGAGCGGTTCCTAACTGTAACTCTCTGACTCTGACCTCAATTCGGCCGTCTCTGTCACCTGTCTGTCTGTCTGTCTGTCTGTCAGCAGCTGACGAGCAAAGAGGACAGCACCAAACCAAACTGTCCACCAGGCTGACTGATTTACTGATAAAATTTACTGATAAAAATAGTTTCCAATAGGCTGTGTGATGATCATACACGAAGATTTCCCTGCCCACAGTGTCAGGCAGCGTGAATCTGCCTACAGTGAAACCAGAAAGCTCACAGTGACACAGGAAGATCACCAAAGCCAGTACGATTCATCCTTTATAACATTTCATGGCAACTCATATGTTTTGCATTGTTTCCAGAACCCTTGGCAGCAGTTTGACCTAACTGGGTTAGGTGGTTGTTTAGCCTAGCTAAGCCTAGTCTTAATTTTTTGCCTTGTTTTCTTTTGCTGTATCTCCAGAGGACCACGTGGTGATGCAAAGTGTTTGAACAGTCAGCCGGAGGTCCGCTTGTTGTGTCAAAGCCCCAAGGCAGACAACATCCATTTAGTACAATGCATTGTCTTTTTTTTGTTGTTGTTTGTTTTTTTGTTTTATAGCACAGAGTGGCTGTGTTTGCCGTATGCTTCTGAAACACCCGCGGTTGCTTCACAGATGCTGGTAACCTAGATGCTGTTTTCAAGGTAGACAGCTCGTCAAGATGAGTGACAGGTAGTGTGGCGGGAATTAGACCGTCTGAGGGGACAGAGGGTGGGATTTACACCGCTCTCTCTGTCTCAAGACAAAGAGTGGCATATTGTAAATTTAATGCTCTTTCAACAAGACATAACAAAATCTTTCACAGATTCCAGATAGTCAGAATGCAGCAAACCCAAACATGTCTCCAGATGAAGGATTTTAAAGAATACTGTGGACTGACTTGACTTGAAGAGGCAGTGTTTTCCCTGAAGGATGATTTCATGTACTTTCCAAAAGCAAAAATGGTCCGCTCAAAACCAGAAAGAAGACTCATTTATAAAGTCAAATCTTTGCCGTAGGCCATTTTGTCCCTCTTTGTGACTCTTCAGCAGGGGGTCAGCAGTGGAGATAGCTTGGCAATCAGCCACCACATTGAGCAATCACCAGTATATCCAAAAGGAGGGTTTCCATTTGAAATTATGTGAGCTTCATTTCATACTAAATGGTGAAAAAAGGTAGTGCTGCTTTTTTTTTTTTCCCCCATCCATTTTCTTTGTATTGTTGTCTGTGGAAATCACCAGAGCCAGTATAATCAGAGCATTCAGTGTGAGGCTTTCTTCGTCAGCGTTTTACTTTTTCAACCTTGTGCCAAGAATAAATGAAAAACATGATTACACAAGAGGCATCAAGGAAGTATTTGCGCTTAAGGATTTGCAGTCATGATCAGTTAAAGTGTGCAATATGCAAGAAATAGGCTAACAGACAAAAAGCAGCCTCTCTCCACATCAGGCCGGCGCTGTATTACCTCTGCAGCCCTTCATAATGTCCTACTAGATTTCTTCAGATTTATCACAGAGGACTGGAAGAGTAATGGCGATGTAAGAAAACAAAGTCCACTAGGGACATGTACTACATCATTCAGATTTAACACCGCCATCTGTTTCGTGATGCCCAGGAACGGCAACATCAGTGCTTAAGACAAAGCATTTACACAGATGACAGATGTGCTAGAGAGGCAGGGTCTTTACCTGTGGAAAAGTAGGCCTGGAATCAGACGCCTGATGAAAGAGACACATTTATCTAATAGGTGCTGTGTGTGCCTCTCATGGTCCTTGCTGCCGCTTCAGACAGATGTTTTTTTTTTTCTTCTTTTTTTTTCCTTCCTCTCCTTCTTCTTCTTGGCCACTGAAGTTGAGGGAGACACAAAGCAGCGGACGCCTTCTGCTAATGAATGTCAAATCAAAAGCCGACCTATTTAGAAAGTCAAAGCGCTTTCACACCTATGACAGGGCAATATCTCGAGTGGGATCCAACCACGCCAGGCTCCTCATTTCATTCTTATGTTCGTGCGGCCAGCTGTACACTTCTGACTGGGTGAAGCTGGGATCAATGATGATAAATGTAGAATGTACAAGGATATGATACTGAGACAGTTTAGGAGGAGGTGGTGGTATTCAGGTCAAAGTTGTTTTGTTTTTTTATTTCAAACTACCTTAAATCACTTCCACTTGCAACGTTTCTTTTTTAATTTGATGGAACCTGAAATTTGCAAACAAAGCCTGTGACCATGTTTCATCTGCATGATTATACAGTTTTGTTTTGTTTTTGTTTTTTTCATGGAGATGCAGTACAACAAGCTATGTCCTGTTGTGATAATGTACTAAAGCATATAAAGAGTTTGTATTCCTGCTGGTGGTGTTTGCCAGTTGGAAAAAAGGTTACCAGTAACTCTGTTACAACATGTAGGGGGAAGATTTAAATGCATGTTTAAAGGACACAGCTATGTTGGTCAGTCACTTTGCATCAGCTTACTTGATTTCTAGCTAGTTTACAATTTCATAAACTTGATTTATATTTAACTATTAATTTTCACTTTGGGTGAACAAATAACATTTTTGAAATGCTCCGCTCACGTTTACTGTAGCACTTGGACAGTGATCATTTTAATCATACAAGTAAAATCCAAGCTAAGCAGCTGCTCTTCTACTTAAATTGCCAAATAACATTAACACATATTTTCTCAGTATCCCTTGCTAGTACTGTTCTGTTTCCTGAAAATCTTTACTGCAGAGCATTAATTAAAAAATGAGTTTCAGTCAAAATGCTTAAATTCCAAGTGTCTACCTTGCAGAGACCTGACTGATGTTAGATGTGCTGCGGCACAGAAGACGCTGCCGTAATTCTACCGGAATCTTTGACCTTCAGGACGTGTCTCAGGACTCAGCAGTCTCAGTAATTGAGAGGAGAAAGTAACCACGAAGAGAAGTTGTGTAGCAATATTGATAAAATGTCACCTCAGAAATTAGAGGCGCCTAACAGCTTTTGTTGCACTCTTCTCCTTTGTGCAAAGAGCAGGGCTGCACTGGCAGCTTCCAGCACAGCAGACTACTATTATTGGTCCTTTCTCCCTTTAACGACAGAGAAACTTCAAGGGTTAAGAAAGGAAAGGTACTTTTTTTTTTCTTTACAGGAGTCTTGGCTCCCAGTTTTTTGTGAAATAAACATAGTGAAAATAAATTACAGGAAAAATGCTGACAGCCTACAGCATGTAAGCAAGCCTCTGAGATAGTGTTAGCAGAGGTGTGTAGTATCCTGGTATGTGTTATCTGGATGCTTTTTTTTTATTGTTGAATATGACAGAGCTGCACAGGAGAGACCAAATATATCCAGTATTTCACATACCTCACAATTTGTCTGCAAGCACCTGTGAATTGTGGCAAATTGATTTTCTGACATTCATAAAAATTGATGTTTATTTCAAAGACGACCTCTCTGGAATACACCCCTGCATTTTAGCATAGTGTGAAATCTAATTATTTAGTATCCTGTCAGGTCTTGTCTCGGGGTACACAACATGACGAGCCAAAACATGCATTCAGTTGTCACATGTGTCTCTGTCTCCCTCCCTCTGTCTCTGCCGGCCAACGAGTGGTGTCAGGGATATTCCAGCGATTTGACATCCGTGGCAGATGCATGGTGGCAGCTCAGCCATGAGGGCTGACTGGAAGCCTTGCGCTCAGAGCAACAGCAGCTGGCCTAGCTTCTTGGAGGGAGACTACATTAGCACAGGGGAAAAGCCTTGTTTGCTCCTGCTGGCTTGGCATTGTTTGTAGTTGAATTATGGACTGTGTAAAATTTATGCTAAGCCTGACTTAAGGCACAAGCCTCTTTAGGGAGCTGTCTCATGTCTCATTGAGCTGCTATAGCGCACTTAAAACGATTCCTCCTACTGTCCTCAATTGGTTGTGTTGTTTTGTTCATCCTTTCCAAGAAAATGTTGCAGAAAGCAATAAAACAGCCAATCAGTTTGTCATGTTGTTGTTGTTGAGAGGCATTATCAGAGGTGGGGAGGCTGCCAAAGTAAGGATCAGTTCACCCAAATTACAAGAAAGCATATTTTTTCATTTACCTTTGGTAATGCGAGCCATGCAGAAGATTACATAGTTATCTTGCATTGGTTTTTATATGACTCTTGTCTACTAAAGAAACACTAACAACACTAACAAAAAAAGATTTTTGTAATTTAGGTGAACACTTTTGGGGAAATTCAACTTAATTTAACTTAAGTTGAGTTAAGTTGAATTTAATGGAATGTCTGCTGTGCAATCTCAACCTAACCTATTGTATTCTCATCCAAACGTGATGACACTTGACTAATAGCACAGGGAGGAAGAGGTACATCGTCACTGTGGCAGTGAATTTATTTAAATATATAAAGAGGAAGGATTTTTGAAAATTATGAATCTTCAAAGATTAAAAATTCCTTTTTTTTTCACTGTGGTCCAGCTTCTCTTCATGAGGTGGTTACTGCGCAGAGAAAAGCCGACTTAATAGCAGTCTGAATTTGTAGAAATTGATTTCCTGGAGCGCTGCAAACCGGTGTAATCTAATAAAGGAGCAGAGTGTCTCAGCCCTGACTCCTGGATCTCAGTTTGGCTTTCGAAAGATCACACCACAAAAAGCTACTCCATTACAGTAACAACAGTAAAATGTAATCCGTTACTCCTACACCGGTGTGTCATTACTGTCACCTCTTTGCCCTCAGCAGTCAGGCGCTGTTGATGTGGCGTGTTGGGGCTTTGAATGGTGCCTTCAGCTCTCTAATCCGGAGAGCAGAGAGGTGCTGCTGTCGCTGACAGACTGACTGACAGGCAGGCGGAGAGGACCCAGCTGTGATGGCTGGTGTCGGCTCAGTGGCAGCCTTATGATGAATTGCCTCTCTTGAATGATAGCGCTGTTACTGAATGATACTGACGCAGGATTGTTCTGTCAGCATCTCACCGGCGACTGCAAATAAAGAAATAAATAAATAAGCGAGAAATGAACCGCTATGCAACTCGCCTCCCCATCTTTTTATTTTTCATTAAAGTTGCCACCTCTCATAGATCTCCATATGCAGTGATATGGAACTGGAAGTTTGTGCAGAAATAGCGGTGGAGGAAATTGCCTTGTAGAACCACAAATGTGGCCAAACTTTTTGAGTGATTGAAAGCTGCCTCTTGTTTGTTTTTACTTTTATATCCAGCAGAGTATATCTGAAACAAAAAAAAAATCCTATGTGTTTTTCTTTATTACCACTGCATAAATTACTGTATATGTGATTGGATTGTGATAAATGTGACTTTGATGTTTTACAATAGTACAGACAATAAATTATTTTTCCATTTATTTCCTGATAACTGCAATTTGTGGGATGCAGAATGTATTTTTCTCTTATTACATGTTTATTCTTATATTTACCTTACTGTTCTGTCTGTTTACAGCTCAGATGACTACTATGAATATGGACACAGTGGGGAGTCGTATGATTCGTATGGTGAGTTTCAGACCTCTCTACCTCCAACACATCTCGTGTCAATTGTCAGAACAATATCAATTTCTGGTTCCTGACTGAGCACTGCTGGCATCATCTTAGTTGCCATAGCATCTGGTAATTCTATGATGTCTTATGAGGAGCATAAGTCCATAATAAGCACAAGTGATTGAAGTCGGAGCTTCTTCTTCTTCAGTTCATCTGGCTAATTACGTTGGAGCACTCCTGCTTCAAACCAAGAACAATTAACAAACAAGTGTAATATTTTTTGTGGAGTTTCAGTGTTACCAAAAAACCTAAATAACCAAAATGTTGTAAGTATACCCAAAATAAAATTTAAAAAATTGTTATGTTCTTTAATCCTTTATTCAAGAAGATATTGCTAACAGAAACAACCTGATACTGTAGCTTTATGCTCTGCTTTACTAACCTGTTTGTAAATTATTTTTAAAGGTTATAGGATAAAACTTACTTAAGTGTCCTACATGTTTTGAATTCCACACTACAGTTGCTCCTTCACCCCTTTAATTAAAATACAATCATTCATATATATATTTTTTTTCATTCATCCGTTTTTTAAACACGCAAATTCCCTGAATTTAGTCTCTGTTGAAATCAGTGGAAGTTTGTTCAAATCAAACCAACTCTTTAGTTAAATTTCAATTCCTTTTCCACTGGCTCTTAAAGTTGTTTCCAGTTATTACCAAAACAAAACTAGGGACCATCTTGTTAGGAGATCACACCAGACATGACACTAAATCAGTGTGTATTGTGCAAAGAAACACACACACAAGAGAGAAGTGAGTTTGGCAGAACAGGTGAACTGTGCCAGATTTAGGCAGAGAGATACAGACAGACATATAAACACCTGTGAAAACACTCAAAACCACCTCTGTAGTAGTTCCTGCTACAGTAGGTGTCTCAAGGGTCACATTTTACAGGTCTTTTGATAAATGTCAGAAAACACTGTGAATAGTATAAATAATGGATTTCAAGTTTCAGAGTTGACACAAAAATAAATTGGACTAAATGTGATTAATATTTAATTTTTGAACCAAAATTAGCAGATGTAGTGTGCAAAGACCTTCAAGAGACAGATCTAAGTGAACAGCAGAGCAAAATTAAGTCTGCGCTAAGGCTCGTATTAAAATACTATATCTCTGTGTGTTCTGATTACCAGCTTTATCATGCTACGTTAAATTTAGAGGGCAATCAAGAACCCAAGTCCTCCTTCCCTCAGCCACCAGTAAATGTACTGGTGGCTGCTCTGCACCAGTGGAATGACAGGTTAACTTAATTTGAGTCCATACCACTTTAGTTTGTTGTTTGTTTGTTGTTTGTTTGTGATGTTTGTCTCTGCTGTCAGCTAAACAAAACAGCTATATGTTTAAGGCCACTTTAAATAACTGGTTTCCAGTTTGGAGGCCGTTCATCACGTCTGAAAAAAGATGTGAATGGATCCAGTCACCGTAAAGTTCAGACAAAGTTTACAGCACTCAGATAATGTTCAGCAGCACTGTGTCAGCTTCCTGTCAGGTACAGGTACAGTAAAAAAAGTGGGCCAAGGTCATATCTGCTGCAACACTCAAATGACAGTAGGGCTAATATACAGTACAGTACAGTAGTTCATGCTGCTGTACAGTTCAAGGTTGAACTTTCGCTGAATATCTTACGTGTAGCTGTTGTATGAACTGGATATTTTGACTGCGTCCATGATAACAACCTAAGTGGAGCTTCAATGGCTTTAAAAGTACACAGCAAAGTAAATGCCACAACTAGACATCCAGCCAGGAAGGCATACATGGTGGACAGAAACAACCCTGAGGTATTACCATCCTACCTGGTCCAGGGTTATTTTGTCTGAGCTTTCAGTTCTCGGTACTGGAACCTTACAAAAAAAAAGCTGAACCTTCAAGCAGCACAAAACAAACCGATGAGAGTCAGTTGACGACAGAACTCATCAGATTCATTCGTTCGTTTCTCTAAAACAAACTCTGTTGTGTCAGTGCTGTTGAACATATAAGAAAAACACTGTTGAAATGGAGATGGACTGATTTGTGCCCGTGTGTCTGCTGTCTGCTGGGCTCAGCTACTACCTTAAAGTTTTAAACTCAGCTCTCAGACAAGATTTCTTAAATTTATCATGCATCATATGCAAATGTTTTTTTTTTTATATTTTTAGCCAGTGACTGCCTGGGAAGGGATCACATAATTAGTTACTTTTTAATTTCTGCAATGCATAATTTCTGTGTTAAACAGAAATATGTTTCATATTTTTCTTGTTGTCAAGTGGAATGAACATGACTGCTGGGATTTTGTTCTTAGGCGTATTTGTTTTTTTTTTTTCTTTTAAAATGCACATATTAGTGCTTATTTGAAACAACATCCTCTGCATCAATCAACTTATTGAAGATCTTTGTGTTTTCCTTTTATGCTTTAGAGATTTGAACGTGTCTTTAGAAGTAAGTCACAGCTAATAAAAACTTTCCCAACTTTTCTGACCACACAAGTGGAAGAACTAAGCGCCTTCAACTCATTAGAGTGGTGCTTACCTGCACATAAAAATAAAAACTGCTGCCGCGTGGGTCACACAGAAAGAAGGAGACAGTTCAAACGGAACAGATAAACAGCGCTGATGTGCATCCTTGTTCTCAAAACACAAGGTTACCTTGGTCTGTTTCTTCAAAGTGACTGTCAGTGAAAGGGTGACAGGTTTAATTAAGGGGTATTGGCTGTGTGCTGCCAACAGAGAGCCTGTACACAGGAAAAAAAAGAAAAAAAAAACAACCCTTTGTGAGCCTCAGCTCTAGGGAAGTCTCAGCGCTGGCTGAAGATCAGACAAAGGGTGCCATCGATACTGGCACTTTCACATTGACAGCACCAGGGGGTGAACGGGGGCTGATTTGGGCTAATGGTAATTGTGACCTTTTCGCTGGGAGCCACTAAACGGGTCCTTTTCAAGTAGCTATTTGATCCTCTCATTCAATTATCTGAGATGCATCTTTCCAGGTGAAAGTCAAGCTTCTGTGGTGTGAGTCACTGTTTGCATTCACGGCTTGTAACGGTGCTTTTCTTATTATGAGCCGCATCGATGCCAGACATTCAAAGTGCTCCTAACTTTCTGCTGCATTATTTTCATCCAAGGGAGCATATTTACAACATTTGCATAGAGCTCGACAGACTTAAAACGGGTTGTTATGAATGAATGATTTAAGTATATCGTCTCTGTGATCACTCTCCATCTGTTTCTTTTCTTTTCGTCTTAATCAGGTCAGGAGGAGTGGGCAAACAATCGCAGCAAGGCACCGTCAGCACGAACAACCAAGGGAGTGTACAGAGATCAGCCATACTCCAGATATTGAACTGTTTATACAGCCCGCACCTGAGTCCTCATGGCTGTTTCAACCCAAGTAATGGATTTTTTATGGACGCTCCCACCTTTTTAGAATTGAAAACTAAACCCCAAAAAATAAAACCAAATGAAACATTGACAGCAAGCCCATGAATTAGTAAAAAAAACAAAAATCCCTCTGATTATAAATAAAAACATACTCCCACCGGATAAAATGTGTAGAGAAATTGCGGTAATCTGTCCTTTCCCCCCTTTGGAGAAACCGAGTGGACGCTGAGATTAAGAAAGGCTCCATAGCACATTAAGTTTCTCTCTCAACTATGTGATTGTGAAGAATGGCATTGTATCAAGCTATTTTACTTGGTAATGATTAGTAAATCGCCATAAGCTGTTTGATACAATGGTTCTACACAGCTGCCAGCGCGGCTTAATTTATCACCCTCTATTCTTTAAACCTTGAACTGCGTGGTTGATCACTTTAAAATGTAGTAGCTTAGTTCTAGGAAAGTGCAGTACTGTAGATATTTTTTCTGAGGGGTAATTGGTGAAATTGTGTCCCTTGTAAATTGAACATTTACAAACTGAAAAAGAGAAAAGTCATACTGTATACATATTGTATTGCTGTTTCCTCCTTTTTGTAAAATAATAGTTCTTTAGTGTTAAAGGGCTTATAAAAGCATGGTGTGCAACTGTGGATATTGTCAGCTGTTTTATTCTGAAAAGCCTATGTAGTTGTGTTCATGATTATGCCCCCAAACATCCACTTTAATACATCTATAAATAGCTGCTCATACATTATGTACGCCACCGATCAACCAGAGCTGCGTAACATTCCTGGAGCTTTATCATTTCTGTGATTTATTTTTTCTTTTTTTTTCCACAAAGGCCCATGTGGCTGCAGGTTTTTGTTCCAACCAATCAAGAGCACACAGTTTGACCAATCAGCTGTCTGAAGACTGAGATCAGTTGATTAAACGAGTCAAGTCTGGTGTGCTGCTGCTTGGTTGGAACAAAAACCTGCAGCCACACGGCCCTTTGTGGAACAGTTTGGACACCTCTGCTCTAAATAAATAATTTTGATGTCACTTCTTGATTTAAAACTTTTCTGACTTTGTAGGCATAACAATCAGTTTTAAGATACTAAATCACATGCTGGTGAATTGGTAGTCATTTCCATCTAGAGATTTGTTGAGCTATATTGATTTTGAGCTTATGTAAGCCCTTTAATATTTTCCTCTTTGTTGATGCTGAATAAACATTTTGAAAGAAAACACTTGTGTTTGAGAGACTAATTATGGACTCATAAAAAAGACTTATAATTTAAACTAACAAACCCGAATGAAAAAGCAAGACGTGTTTGGAATATTTAGTGAACAGACAGAAGCCTGTAACAAATTAAACTACAATGGAAAACATTTTAACTAAGTGAAAAACAAAATAAAACATCATATGCTCCAGCATAAAATCCAAAAATACTTGCAAATAGTGCAAACAGCAAATGGCTGTTTGTGACCTTGTAGATGACCTTGGTAATCTGATAAGAATGGTTTCCTCGTTTCTATTTGAACGCCATGTGATGCATTTTGTGGGAAATCTCTCCGACTGAGATTTAGAGGATTTAGCGATAGCGACATCGCCGCTCTCAAAACTCTAGCCGCTCTGTTTGTTCGTGTAATTCGATGTGAAGCAAACGCCGATCACGTCAAGCATCGTCAGTAAACACACATTAACTTTCTGGGTGTTTACCCTGACAGAAACGGCTCGTAGCACCGCACAAAAGCCTCCTTGACCTCCTCTAGGCCTTGTTCAGTTCAGTATGGGGATGGGGAGGGTGAGGTGGGGTGTTGGGGGGGGGGGGGGGGGGTTGGGGGGGGTTTGCTCTCTCTTCTTCTTTTGCTCTTTCTATTCTCCTCCGGTCATGTGACCCTCTCTCAGTCGTTTAAAGAGCCTGCCTTTGCCCCGTCCATTAAAGAGACTCTAAATGACCCCCAGCTGACCTCCGCAGAGAGAGGATGGCAGTAGCTGTTTAAAAAGACCTCCGTTCCACAAGGTAAACAACCTGACCCAATTTAACCTCTCCCCTAACGTAGTTGCTCATAAACGCTCTCTAAACTTAAATGTAATATGTTTTCCTGTCTCTGTTAAGTCCATAATCTAGACACAAAGCTGGGAATAATTAGATGTCTGTAACAAAAAAAAAAACTGTAAAAAAGTGTGATAAATAGCAGTAATATTTCAACGAACTGTGTAGAAAAATAACTTTATCCTAAGACTTTGATAAAATATATCGCCTGTTACAATAATTGAACCATAAAATATTATTTGTCTTGATATTGATTTCACATTATTGACTTTGAAATGTGTTTATGTTGTGAACTTGCATGGTCATAGTGTTGTTTATATTCCTTTCTAGGCTGATGTCCCAGCTACACCAGGCCATCTCTCCTGTTATCTCACTGGAGCTGAAGGTATGTTGTTCTCTGCATTTTTTTAAAAGGTGTTTCTGATTCTGTTTTGCATGAAACATTAAAATGTATTTGAATTACTGCATCAAATAAAGGTCAAAAATATTTTGCGCCTCAAGGATAGATCTGGCAAACCTTACAATTTCTTGAAATGGTTCTAAGAAACCCACTCAAAAACTGAAAATAGGTTTCGCTCATTTATCTTTCCATTATCAAACCATGTCTCTGATGTCTGTGATGACTTATTGTCTGTAGATACAATAATATATTAAATCTGTGGTGTCAAAAAACAGTCAAAAAACTTTGTGTTAGGATCTGGCAACCCTTTATTGAAATGTGTATGTAGAAAAATTATGAAGAAAAATGGGCAATAGCTTAATTTCACTTTTCTTTTTTGTTATTAAAAGATGCATGTTCTTGTGTATTTATCTAAACTGATGCATTTAAGGGATTAAATAAGAACATATTTGATGATTTTGTGGATAGAAAATAAGGGTCAAAAATATTTAATGCTTGAAGGCTGGATGTGGTGAACCCTGGGGATTCTTGAAAAGCTTCCAAGACAAAAATGGGCAATAGTTTAATTTTATGGTTCTCTCAATTATTGAAAGATACAAGTTATGACTTTGATGTGCATTTAAACATGATTTATACAAGATCTACAGGGACAAAAAAAAAAAAAAAAAACACTCTGAAATTCTTAAAAAAAAAACTTCCACAATGTCCCCATAAACAGTCTTAATGCAGTGGCTTAGTTGTAGAGTTCTTAGTTCTTGGCTATATATTTCTCATCAGAAAAATGTAGCCAAGCTCAACTTAACTGTTCTTTCAATTATTTAAAGATGTGTGATCAAATGTATTGATCCAAACCGTGCAGTATATTGCGGAAGAGGGTTGGGAATGACAGGGTCAGGGTCTGCACCAATCTAACAACAGAAATCCTCCCAAATGATGGTCTAACCTGTTTGGGTGTTGATTTAAAAAAAGGAAAGAAGGACAAAATGAAATATTCTACAGAGGAGACAGCGTTATCATGACATATCAAATATTAATGTAACTTTGAGGCAACTTGATGTTCTCTTGACAGATGTTTAACGTTGGAAATTTTTTTCTGGAGCTTGTGAAATCCTTCAGAATTGCCCCTAGTTTGGAGCGTCGACCCTCAGCTCTCCTGTTATACCCTCCCACAATCCCCTCAGGGTGATTCCTGTCCCGCTGGACTCTCTGCTTCACTTTGTACCTCTACTATTAGTGTATAAAAGCACTCTGTGTCATCTGAACCACAACGGGGCCCTTGTTGCTACAGTTTGAAAATGACACCCTGTGCTTGTATTAAGCAGAGACATGTAATGGCTGATTGCATTAGCCAAAAACACGTTGAAGTGCAAGCTAACAGAATGTGACAAAAGACAGTTATAAAAAAAAACTATTAACTATTTGCTTTGTTTATTCATTTTTGTTGAAGCTCATACTGTTCTTCTTTCTCTTCTTTCCTTTTTTTTTATTTAATAGACTTGAAGAGCCACACGCCAACATTCAAGCCTTCGCAATGTCAAACCAAATCCCAAAAAGGCCATCATCCAATTTCACAAAGGATCTCCCCCTGGCCAAACGGTGGACTTTCTAATTTTCACACTCTCAGACGGAGGTGAATCCTGCAGGGGACGAGATGTGGAGTGACCTGTTGAGATGCAGGAAAGGTGGGTGGGAGGCGGGGTGGGGGTAATGCATGTATCACACATCGTCATTTTCTGGAGAAAGGAGGGGAGAGAGAGAAGAAACCTGTGAGGCAAATGGAGTTCCTCATCCTCTGGGACGATCTGTCGGAGAATATTTATTTCAGAGCTTCACCGGCTTTGTATACATTTTACATACACACAGGAGTGCTCTGAACTGACTGTGAACCTGCCTCGTGTCTTTCTTGATTCAGACTTGTTAGAGGGGATGTGTCTACCTCTTACATTAGACATAAACTGTCGCCTACTAGAAAGGATGAGTAAATAAATAATGCAATATGCTAAGGGAATGACATCATATTTCTAACAAATACACTTCTAAGCTCATATCGTTGTGCTCATTAACCTATATCCAGTCCACTCCAATGGATAAATAATTCACCAAGTGCCTTATTGTTGCATTGTTATGACAGTTTTGGATGTTTAGTCCCATTGGTGGAGTTAAAATATAGGGCAGTGCACTAGAAAAGGTAGCTGTTTCTCCTTCCTTTATTTTGCTTTCTGCTTTTTCCTGTGTGCATTACCATGGTGCTGGGAAACACCACTCGGCCACACACAGGAGGAAGTCTATTCCAGATGTATTGCTTAATCAGAATTGACTTGAGTGGATATTACAAATCCAAAATAGCTTTCTATCGGATGGAGGGCTTCATTCTGTCTTGTGCATAAGTCCAGATAGGCTGATCCGTATTCCGCACAGTTGTATGTCCTTAGTGGCAGACAATAGTTTTCCATTAGAGGGAGTGATTCTCTGCGGAGCCTCGGGCCAAGCCTCAGACAATAACACGGCAACCTAAAGCTTGCATCTCGGGCTCGCGGAGTCAACTCTCATCACCCCCAGGGGCTGATTCCCACTCTGAAGTGGCTTAAAACGACAGGCTTATCTGAAGTAAGCTTGTCCGAGTTAATAAAGGAAGAGCAGCTTATTTGATTAAGAATGCATACAAAGGAGGATGTAGTGATCTGTCACTGGGAGACAAGTCCATTTCAACACTAGAATACAGATCGATGGGTCCTGAGAGCGTTAGGGACCACAGGAGGTGCTTTTAAAAGGCTTCAGAGGGTCTGGACCAAAATTAGAAATGACTGAAAGGCCCTGAAACTGTGTTTGACTCAATCAGTTTAACACAATGAACAATGAGGCCACACATGAACACACTATGTTCTGTTTGAACAGGTTTGAAGTTTTCAAATGAAAAATGTCTGTATTTGTGTATTTTTTCATTCTTTTCTTGCTGCTTTAAAGTGGGCGGGGCTTAGTTGGAGAAATGTGTTGTCATGTATATCCATGCTCCAATCAGAGTTGAGTAACGTTTAAAATCAAGACGTAAAGAGTTTTGGGATTGTTTGCTTGTGTTGCCTGCTTTGTCAATCAAATCTGAACAAATCACACACACACAAACTCCTCAAAATGTCACCAGTTGGCTTAGCACACATACAGAATGAGCAAAGGTAACAAAATCCACTTACCAGCACCTTTAAAACTCTTTCTTCAAAAAGCAATAGCTTTTTAATATTTGAAGTGTGCTTATCCACTTATGTTCCTCTTAATCATGTTCAGGATCTAAAGCGGCCGCCTCCTGCCTTTTGTTCTGTAATTAACTGGAGGGCTCTTAATCTTACTGAGATTAAAACACCCTGATCAATGTTGAAGTGTCCCTCTGTCTCCTTTAGTAGTGAGCGCTAATGTGACCGGGGGTCGGTGCGCGTCGCTTGCTAAGTGGAAACTCAGATTGTGAAGGATCGATTATTACAGGACTTTGAGCGAACAGGAGTGAATAACAATAGCAATAACAGAGAGAAAGCATTTTCCACCACCGCCAACGGATGACAATATACTCATTAAACCTTTCCTTATTTATCTAGGAAAAATAATTAATTTTGTAATTAGCATTTTAGTCAAATCTTAGAACAAGAGGTGAAAAAAACAAGCCAGAGAAATAAAAGCGAGGGTTCCCGGAGTGGACAGCAGGGCAGAAAAGCACATATTAAAAATATATCAGAGAGGCTTTAAAAGAAACCAAAACAAGAAAAATCAGCCACAGGAAGGCAAAAGGCTGAGAGAGAAAAAAAGAGAAGGGAAAACAAAAGGGCAACACAAGGTGAGAGCAGGTGCATGTGAAGTCTTTGTAGGGAAAGCAGATATCAGGCAAGAACAAGACTGAAAACAAAACTTTTTAAATACACATGTACGCAAAATGGATATGTGTGTACTTGTCAACCATGTGCTGTATAAGAATGATGCATATTGTACGTCATGTTCCTGTATTAT
The DNA here is from genome assembly GCF_017976425.1 of Toxotes jaculatrix. Taxonomy (NCBI): domain Eukaryota; kingdom Metazoa; phylum Chordata; class Actinopteri; family Toxotidae; genus Toxotes; species Toxotes jaculatrix. Next base: position 18,401,420 of record NC_054406.1, read on the forward strand.
TTTTTTGTGTGCTGTCATGTGTTTAACTCACTGACGTTTAGGGTGTAAATATCCTCATCAGTAATAAAGTTTTCCTCTGGCTGATGAACACGAGCGAGGAATAACGCGTTGTGACTGTGCAGCTCTGACTACAATGCGAAGCTCTTCTGCCTTTGATACCACACTTCAAAGTCAGTATGTGTTCACCGCCGTGCGCCCATGTTGAGAAACAAATCATAAAGGCATTTCCACTGTCCCGACTGTCGAGGATTGACACTGTGTAATGAAGTCTGAACTAAATATAGTTTTATTAACTCTGATGGCGAAGCTCATGAAGAGCTTTGGCAGTTGGCATGTTTTTCTAACTTCAAAACCTCACCGCTGCAGGGATATTATTTACCTTGATACACCCTTTAAATAATAGTTACAGCTCAAACAAGTTTGTGTTGCAAAGGCTGTCTCAGTCTCCAACCTTTTAAATATTGTATGTTCCCCTCCACTGCAGCCTCGGATACATCTCTCTCCTCATGTAAATGCTGCTGTTCTTTATTCTTTCAGCTTTTTTTTTCCTTTTCTCTCTCTCTCCGCTTCCATCCTTCAGGCTGTTCCACTTTGAAGTTGTTTCTCAGCTGTGTGAAATTTGAGATTAAAGTCCATCTGTTTGTGGCCCCCCATCAATACATCTACAGATATAAACAAAAACAAAAACAGACAAAAAAAAAAAGAAAAAGAAAACTCGGGTGGGGGTGGGGGTGTTTTTAATAGGTCAAAGGCAGCCGTGATATATCGAGCCAGAAATCATAACGTCCCAGTTGAATGAACGTTTTCAGCCTCACTGGACCAATTACGCCTGACACACGCCATTGCAGACAATGAATTTCTTATCTAATTTTTATTTATTCATCAGCACAGAAAAAAAGGGCGATTGAGGCCAGAATCTTTCAAGGAATTGTGCTGTTCTCTGGGCTTACAGAGGTGAGCCTGGGCTTATGTGTTCTGCAGTGAAAACAAATATCCTGCTTTTTATACGTTTCTTTCAGAACATATTATATTTCCCTTCTAAACCCAGTGTGAGGCTGAGGCTGCAGCGGTATTGTTGGCTTCTCCACTGGTCAGCCCAGGTTCTGATGTGTTCTGATGCTCACCCAGTCCCACCTCTACTGTACTGTTCACTTTTCATTCCAGCAGCAGCAGCAGCAGTGAGGGAGCGTAAATAGTCTCAGCGTAAATATTCTCTGTAAACCAACAGCTCTGGCAGAGCCAGGAGATTAAAACAATTGTTTATGCTTTCAGTGCGTACGGGGAGTTATAAGCAATATAACCAGACAGAGAGCTCAAAACAAAATAACACATAAATGATGTTATAACATTAACAACTCAGTATGAATAAACATGTAGGGTGGGAGGATTTGTTTTGCAAAGACACCACCCTGAGGAGAAGCTAAAAGCCCATCACCTATAGTGTTTACCTTAACACCTGTTTCCACTCGTGGAGCACTGACCTTCTAAATGACATTTGCCTCCTGTTAAGCTGAGCGTGTTTGGCATTTAAAATGTCCTTATTCAGCCACTGCACCTTAACTCTGCTCAGGAACATGGTAAATAATGGAGGAAAGAATCAATGTGCTTCCCTCCTATTCTAAAGGAAAAGTCTGATTACACTTCACAGTGATTTAGCAGCAGTGTATTAACTTGTACTTTAGCTCAGGTAAAATATTGTAAGTAGGAAATTATCTGTGTATTCCTGATAAAACACAGTGTGCTTACATAGGTGCAACAACATAACCACTTACAACACACACTAAATCTCCGGTATATGACAACAACACCCACTGTTGATGGTTTTAATGAGTTTCAGAAGAAGGAGGAAGCGAAGGAGGCAGAGCTGGTCGTCCATCAATCGCCAGGAAGGTGGTCTGAATATCCTGTCCACGTGTCAAAGTGGTCCTGGAGCAAGATACTGAACCAAGACCATGAAATGTCAGCTTTGGTGTGTGGATGGATGAATGAATGACAAACTATAGACCATTTACCTGTGGTGCTATTCCAAATATTCAAGGATTCAAGGATGAACTGTTCAAACAAGGAACAGTTCATCATGGAAAAGGGCTGCAGAGCCCAAGCTCCTAGCAAGCTTTTTTTTTTCTCCCCTTCTTTATGTGATCAACAGAAACAGAACATTTAACCCTTGCAGCCTCTTCTTGCAATTCATTCTGCAAGAAGAGGCTGCAACTAACTGACACTGTACCAAACATACAGGAGAGTCTAAGTTTGAGAAGTATGCAAAGAAGGGCGAGGCCGTCAGGATCCACTGACATCTCCCACCCTTCACTTCTCAGACACCTCCTGCACATCCACCAAGCTGTCAAACCAAATACTCACATGCAGATTGAATAATAACAGACAACTGCAAACACATTTTCACAGTCAAAAATATAGTCAAAAATGTTTCTAAATGTATTGCCGATGTGTTTTAACTATTAAAAGTACTTTGGGGAACTATGAGAAATGCCTCTTTTTGTCTCACATGGCTGGAGGGGCGTGTCAGTGTCGGTGTTTGATTGACAGCAGCTGGGGGGCTGGTGTGACACTGTAAGCAACAAGGCAGAAAGTAAACAAGGGCTACACTTGTAGCTGTAGCTACGTGTGTGTGGTAGACAGTGTGTTGTTAGTGGTATTGAAGGGTGAGGACCGCAGTAGCAGACAAGACGCCAGTGTTGCTGCTTTATGCAAATATGGTTTAAAATGAGGAGATATGATTGGCTGAGAGGAAACAACGCCATCAGGAAACAGATATAAACATGTCGTTTAAACGCTCAGAGAAATAGCGTCCTTGTTGTTTGCACGTTCTGACTTAAAAGCACATGAAGGCACTGAGGTTGGAGGAACGACTTCTCAACTCTGGAAATGGGACCATCCAAGGAGCATATGAATGTGTCATTATTTATTACCCATTATTAAACTCATTAGTTACATATAAACCCATTATTAAGACTGCCTTATTAGAAAGTTATACCTAAAGAACTTCAGATGCCAGCATCTGTGGTCAGTCATTTCTGCTGGTTCGGTACAACAGGCAGATTTTGTCTCTGACTTTGGAGTAATCCCCTGAGCAATACATCTGAGAACATGTTTCAGTCTTTGTTTACATCAGTGTTGGATGAGAAGATGAAACTGTCGGCGCTGCTTCCTCTCCATGCCTTCAGAATAAAGGTACAGAGACGGACCTCCTGACCTCTGGGGTTGTCCATCTGTGTGCCTTTTTTCTGACAGGGTCGTGGAGGATTTCATGCACTTTCATCCTCTGCTTCAGAGTGACCTCTTCATTCTTTTCTTCTAACTTTCTCCCATACTATTTAATTCTCTTTGTTTCTTTAGGTCAGCCTGATAATGTTGATTAGACAGTTTTACAGTAGCGGAAAAATAACCCCTGAGCTGCCAGAGAAACAAGTTTCTTGTAAACTTCTTTCTCACTAAAACACATGTATGTAAATTACTCACTGGGATAGTGTGAAACCACCAGTAGGATCTTGTATCGCAACACCCATGTTTACATGTGCCAGAAGGTCCCTGTGTGACCCCCCACCCCCACCCCCCCTCAAGTTTGGAACCACTGCCTTAAAGCATCGGGAATAATAATCCAATAATATATAATACAATTCAAGATCCCCCATTGGCTTCCCACCCACATACACAGCCATTTGCATTAGTTAAAATACACAAGAGGATTGAACCAAGGTTTGTGTGGTCGTGGGTGGGTGTTTTGCCGCTGTGCCATCCTTTGAATTTAAAGTTCCTCTCAATACCATCTTTCTTTTTGTTTTCTCTCTTTGTATAAAAAGTGAAAGTGGTTCTCTTTCCTCTTTCTCACACAGACTCGAGCAGTGAAAATGCGTCTTGCAGACGTCGGCACAGGAATGTACACATTGATTTTAAGAATATTCAGTGGAACCCATGCTGTTTTCACTGCATGCTTAGGAAACAAATATATTCAGATGCTTTGCTTCACGAGGGATGTGTTTTATGGCATATATTCAGTCCAGCCTTTCATTAAATATGGAACTTCAAAACGGCAGAGAATGACATCTTCATTGACTGTCAGTTAAAAGAGTTTTCAGATTTAAAGTCGTCAAACTGCCACTGCTTTATGTTCCCTTTACCTTTACAGTCGTAAAATCCCTGCAGACAGAGGAATCTCATGCGGCTGCTCATCCTGAGAGATCATTGCATGTTATGATGGGTCATATTTAGGGCAAATACAATGAGGTAATTTAGTTTTAGATTTAATTAAATGGCTCCAGTTAATGTGGCTGAGAGCTGCCGGAATGGCCAGGGTGGCTGCCGTCTGTGGGAGTGGTGAGATGACATAAAATGGCAATAAGAGAGTCACCCCCTCCCCACCCTACCCCTACCCCACTTGCTTCTAGAAACAAGAGGCACTTTTTGATGTTAATTTGTCACATAGCCGTGTGCGCACATATCCCGAGGGAAAATGATAGCAGGCCTCCTCCCCAGTCACAGCCTCTCCACTATTCTACAGCCGGCCCCATTTAATAAATCACATGGGGAAAAATATCACATCTCTTGGGTACCTCAGACAAGAAATCCACCCCTGGAGTTCCAGCAGGGTCACGCTCGTACAAGAAATTAGCATTTTTTTGTCTTTATCCTCGCAATTCTTCACAGGGAACAAAACTGGGCTTCTTCAAATGACTTCCACAAACCGTACTCAGGGGTACTCTGTGCTTTTACTGTCTTTGTTAAAGGACAACTCCATCCTAATTTCAGTTTTGCTGTTTTTTTTTTTTTTTGTTCCCAGCCACGGGTTGGAAATTGCGACAGCCTTTACAAGCAAGCCATCTTTAACTTTTTCCAAATGTCTGAGGCTTATTCACTCCTATTCAGTTCCTAGCAGGAAACAAAACAACTGGAGACTTCACATGCAATAAGTAAAGGTAATCCATCACAGAGGATGAGAAACTGACAACCGCATTCCGCAAAACTGGCATCACGACGTGAGCATGATGCTCCAAGAATTTTTACACTTTCAAAAAAGCTCATGTTGTGATTCAAGAACACCACAGGAAATGAGACGGAGGGGGTCACCTTACGTTTACTTCCTGCTTCTCTGATTTCTGCATTTTACCTCCAAAATAACCCTTTCATACAATACGCAGTGCGTATTTCAGTCCTCCTCCTGTCAATCATCCATCTAGCCAACAAATCAATAGATAAATAAATAAGCCCTTTTACACGTTGGGTCTCTTGTCTGAATAAGTCACTTATATGTAAAACCCATGAGACCAATCAGTTTGAATACGACACAAGTCAGATTTTAATGCTGTCAGACAAAGGCCCAATAGACACAAAAGAAAAGCTGTTTACTTAACCTTGAAATGAGCCAGTATAAGGTGTTTGCATTTTTGAACAGTCTGTTCAGACAACTTGTCCTTCTCGTGGTAGAAAAGGTAACAGTAAATAAATATCACAAACCCCATTTGGTTACACTTGATAATACAGATGCATGATTCACACTGTAATTTTGTTGCATGAAGCAGGTACCAATAAAATACTTACAGGTTTCTAGTGACACTTAAATGTAGGTACAGGCAAAGAAAGGAAGGGCTTTGGTAACAAGATTGACCTTATTTTGTAATTATACTATGAAAAGAACAGCCACACGTTATATTACAGCCCACAAACCTTATTCTTAGTGTGTAAACAAAAGATGGAATAATTGTGAGGTTACTAAGTAAGAATTGAAGATTAGCCATGGTTGATCCACCTACATCTTTATGCTATGTTATGTACATTACTTTAATGTAAACATAACAAACAACATATTTTTTTCTCTTCATACAGAGAGGAGACAGAAAAAAATCCCTGGGAGACTGTCCTGTAGAAAACAAGCCTATTGGCCATCTCTGCCAGCAGCTTAATACAACCCCGGGGTATGTTTAATTGTAGGGTTAGTAATTATGACATAAGGAAAAGGAAGAAGTTAGGTGACGTAGTATAAAGTGTATAAAGTGTTTTTTTCCTGTGTGAAACCGTTAGCTTCGATTGTTTTAACCAACACCCTTCTACAACCTTAGCTATGTGTTTGATATTGTAACCATGACAACATAGGTCATCTAACCTTCAGGCAGTACTCATTGTATTCTGATTAGTTTTTGTACCTATGCCTAACCAAAACTGTATCCGTTCCACAACCTTCACTGTGCTTTGATTATTGTTACCATGATGACGGAGGACCTATGGTTCATATCCAAAGGTAGAGACAAACGTCCTATATGGCCATTTATGTAGGACAACGTTTTGGTCCCCAACCACACTCAAATCAGAAAGTTTCTGTCTTAATGTTAGCATGTCGCTTGCAATTTGCATTCATCAATCCTTTCATCCATGTTTTGCCCAGCTGAGGAGAATCTAATGTGTCTTGTGACCAGCTCCAAACATAAAACTTGGATTTTCTGAAAATGCAATTATTTTAATGCCAGAGAAACAATCGACTTCTCTCAAATGTAATTAAATATGACAAAAAGAGCAAAATTGCTAATGAACAAAGCACTGGAATGATTGGCAAGGGCTGAACCCGCAGAGAGCCCCTCCAGAGAGGTTTGCATCCAGACTGAATAGCTTCAGCTGGTCTGGTGGAATTTGATAGGACTACCATGACCATACTTTCAACCCTTAATGAAGGCTTTGTCTTCTTCACATGCACATATTGGATGTATGCAGAAAAAAGCTTCAGAGCAGATCACATTTAATTCCTCCCCCCTCTGTCAAACCCAGAAAATGAACCAAGAGGTTAGCAGATGTTTCAAAACACATATTAAAGGGTCATTAAGTCATCTATTCCAAGGTCTGTCAGTGAGAGGAAGCCCAACACCATCACCAGGTGTTTGGCACAGACCTCCACACCCCTTTACAAGTCCCATTTTCACAGTGTAGAGCAGCATGCTGGTTAATTAGAGCAGGGATCCAACAGAAACGTCTGGTTAAGAGGAAACATGTTGCCATGATAAACGCTGGAATAAAAATGCTGTGCTTTGTCAGTGTGTCAGCTTCACTTTTTAACCTTCGGAGCTGAAATGTTTTGTGATGCCATTTGGCTGCTTTTAGTGCTGCCCTGCTTCACAGAATGGTTGAAAATGCCAGTTGGGTGGGGGGCTGAGGTGTGTGTTTGTGTGTGAGCAGTAGTCGGGTTTGGGTTAGGAGGGAAGCCAGAGACCTGAGCTCCATGCCAAACAATTACTGAGTCATTTTGTATTGATCAAAAACCTCTTGTGGACACATTATGATCATTTTTATGATACGGGGTAGGAAACACTCACATGTCACCTCTTTAAGTCAAACCCAGTTTTCCTCTGAAGCAACTGTTTGTCATAATGCACAGCTCGGACTTCATTTAAAGGATTTGATGTGCATTAGACAGGCATTTTAAAAGGGCTGATGGAAAGGCAGCGTGCATTAGGCTGACTATATTTGGTGGATGAGCAGCATGTCTACAAGCTGTCCCTACCAGGCTACTTTCACATTGGATAATTGACAGCACAGATTCTCACTCCCTCGCACTGCCAGGCTGCTGGACGCAATTCAACATGGGAGATGCTCATTAACATAAGTTGGGACAGAGCTGTCAGCCAAGTGTTCTGCTGTGAACATTTTTACATTACATAATGTGAACATATCGATGTACGTTCAGAGCGTAAAGTGAAGATAGGCCGTAAAAAATGACTTAACTAGATAGGTATTACTAGATAAATACTACAACTACCAGACTCATTGTACTCATTTCATTTGCGTAAATGTACAGTATTTCCCTCTGTACTGGAGTAAAAAGTATCATATAATGGAAAAATTCAGGTGTTTCAAAATTGCACTTTAAAAAAAGAAAGAGTTTGTCATTTGGGAAAACAAAATCATTTGCCTGCTTGCTGAGAGTTTGGTGAGAAGATCAATACCACTCATGTCTTTTCGTAGAACAGGGCTAAAGCCAGGAGGCATTTAGGAACCACTGCCTCCGGAGCAACACAGTTCAGAAACTACCTGATATCTGTCTTGAAACGGGAGGGATTATAGCCGTGACCGGCCACGAGTATTTCTTTGTAAGAACAATGCTCTATGAACATGCTAATAAAAATGATTTAAACTGGAATGTGTCTCTAACTTTCATATTACTGTACTTGGTAGCTCTAACAGCTATTGCTCACTCCAGGCCGTGATATACTGTTATCACATCACAGCTAAAGGGGGTTGCTGGCCCAATGTGACACTGACAGTATATCACAGCCTGTCATGACCTATTTCTTACAGTAACACGTATACAAAGGATTTGACTTTTTAAGCAATGAGGGACCACTAAATCTGATCTGGTTAAATGCCCCACCTATCTCTTCCTCACTTGGTACTGTTCTTCCTGGACAAACTAGTTCTTATTTTTACTGAATAATGCATCTCTTCTCATTAAAAAGCTATCAATCATAGCGTTTGATGGCTGTGCGTGTGCGTGTGTGTGTGTGTGCATACATGTTGGGTATGTCTCTCAAGCACAAACATGCTAAACCACTTGCAGCTACATCACCTGAATGCTTCAGGGACATTGTACCTGCCCTCTGTAAACAAACACAAGCTGCAGTCACCCAGGAAATATCCTCTGCCGGACAATTCCTCTCTGCTTAAAATACAGAAAATATAGTGGAAAATATAGTGAGCTTTCACGGAGTATGAGAAGAAACTGCTGAACTAAATGAAAAAACTGTGCTCCTGGCTCTAAAGGTCAATTTAAGTTAACTCCAGATAGTGTCAGCTGCACTTTTTCTATAAGGACACATTTTATTGCTTAAATTTCATCATTGCAAATATACAGTTTGGTCTCTGTTAATAATAACAGGGCATTGATCACATATTGACGTTAGTGTTTTTTTTTTTCTTCTAGTGACTGTACGCCAGTATCTGAGTGCCTTGACCTGTACAGCAAGAATTGAGGACAATAAACCACAAATTGATTTTTAAAAAAACAAATGTCAAAAATGTTATTTTCTGCATTTTTTCTATCTTTTGCCTTTTTTCCCTGCTGTACCAGAAAAGTGCCAAACTGAGGCATGTACCAAGCTGCGCCAGCAGAGTCACTGAAATGTGAATTGTGCGTGTGCGCATGTGTGTAAGTAAGAACAAGACAGGGAGAACAAATGTGACCCTCCTTTTTCTTACCTCCAGCCACGCTACAAGCCCAAGTTGGTTGCTATGGCACCATGAAATGAAGAAAGTTTGACAAGGGTTCCATACATTTTTAAACCACTTATTGGCATTGCCTCAAAGGTTGCACCTCCCGCTGCCCTCCCCTTCAGCTGCTGTACAGCCACATCAGTGTCAGGCCCCAGCTCCCTGGAGGAGGACTGCCGCGGCGGGCCGGCTGGGACTCAGGAGCCTAATTGGGGCCCGAGGACACCTCCCTCTGCTGCTACAGCTGTGCTGCCGCTGGCTGACGGTAGGATCAAAACCCCGTGACTAGCCAGAGGTCAGAGGTCGCCTGGTGGCTGCTCAGCATGCAGGGCCAGAGGAGGACTTCGCTGTGACAACAGGGGGATCAGGCAGCGGTGTCCTGCAGTCTGCATGAACTCTGACTGAGGCCCTCAGCTGCTCAGCGTGTCTCTTGTCTCCAGAAGGAGAACACAAAGATAAATGGAGCTGATGTATGTATGACGCTTGAAATGGCTCATTTAAATATGCATACTATGATGATTGTTGACTCACTGCCTTCTTCAGAATAGCTTTTACTGCTCTTGTCTTACAGACGGCTACAATAATATTTTCACCTGACATCTACCAGAACAGATTGCTCTTGTGTGCTCCACAGAAAATCTAGCACCTTCAAGCACTTTGGGTAAGAACTGTGTGGTTTTCATTGTCCTTGTTGTTGTTGTTGTTGTTGTTGTCTAAAACTGCCACGTCTGAAATACCTGCTAGCTTTTAACCAAACACACTGAAGCTGTATTGGAAGACCTGATGGATTTTTCCATATCACACTTCCAGACTGAACCCTTCAAGCACAGAATTTCCATGAACAGTTTTATAATTCTATCAACAGCTGGCAAAAGCTTCATAATGCCCTGTATGCATTTATTCATGTGTGATATTATGAATTACAGCTATGTAATAGCCTACTGTGTTGTCCATCATTCAGTAACAGTTTGTTCTCCACGCTTCATATGAGAATATACATTTAAAATGTCCTTACATCTTATAATATAATTGCACTGACTACATCATGGTTAAGGGGAGTTAAAGTAAAGTGTTATTAAATAAAAAAACTCTGACTCTTTTCACAATAATTCATACAAGATACCAGAATAATTAGGTGATAGTTTCATCTCATGGTTCTTGAAGCATTGATTATTGGGTTTACAGATAATGCATAAGCTGGATCAATACAGACCAGTGATCGCATGCATCATAATCCTGCTCGGCTTTCAGAAAGAAAAATCTGTTGTTGCTTAGGACAATCAGACAGGTACTGGGCAACATTTGTCTTTGTAAACAACATGGATCCACCAAAACCAACAATCAATAGAACATAAAACAGAAGAAGACGTTTAAGCCAGACTAAAATGAATTTATCGTCGTGCTTAACAGTTGGTGGTTTTTCATGGACCGAGCTCAGCCTTCCACTTACAGTGCATGATTATTGCGTTCACTTCATGCAAGAGACGGGGGATGATTTATTTTTGTTTATTCAAATAAACAGTGTCAGTGCAGTGGTCTATGACAAACACTCAATTGAATAGCTATTGTGATAAACAAGTTACTGCTCAGACAAGTCTTTTTTTTTTTTAAATGAGTCTGGGAAAACAAATATCAAGTGTTGCGGTGACTTCATTTCCATAGCAAAGGTATGAATGAACTCAGTGTCACCCCGACAACAGCTGCTTTCTCAGTCCATTCTTTTCATGTGGAGAGAATACATCATTTTAAATGCTGGGATTATCAAGCAAATGGTCATAGTCACATACCATAAGTAGATCTACTGTATATGCAATTCCCATACAGTACGTCTATGACAAATATCCCTTCAGTCTTGGTACCAGTACCATATGAAAAAAACAAAACAAAAAACTGTGCCCCCGAAAGGCTTCCCACTCTGCTTTGAATCCTCTGTAATTTACATATTTCCCATTTATTTGCCCATTATGGGTTACGCTCCTCCTGACCTCTGGGCAAAGTCCTTAACAAAAATCACACATGCACATAACGCTTGGCCACAATAAATCAAGAATTAAACTAAAAAGCAGGAAATAAGAATTTTGCCCATGGGTATTGCAAGAAAAACTGCAGTATGGGTACAGTAATGTTAGGGAAAGATTGTGGTTATGGCAAATACACCATGGTTAAGACATTGTTTGGATCACGAGTAAAATACTTTGTATCAACAATTGATAAAAAAGGAAATAAAAGTAAAAGTAACCAAAGTAAAAAAAATACTTGTCCTGTAGTAAACCCTGCCCTCACTGATGTACAATTATAGAAGATATAATTAGATTGTTAATGATGCATCCATGTGTAAACAGAACTTTACTGTTGTAGCTGCTCGAGGTGGAGCTAGTTCTACCTACTTTAGCAGTTAGGACATTTACTACTAACTATATAAATCAGTGTTGTAGAGTAATTGTACAATATTTCCCAGTTAAATGTGGTGAAGTAGAAGTATAAAGAAACAAAAATGAAAATACTCAAAACTGTACTTGTTTAAAAGTACTTAGTTACTTTCCACCACAGGATATGGAGTGACCGGCTAACCCTGCTCATCATGTAAACCTGCAATACACTGTTCACTTTGAAGTTGCAGTAATTAGCAGAGTGATATCATAGGATGTGTGCGCTTGGATTTTAGCTGGCAAAGATTTGTGTAGACGTCCACAGAATGTGGCTGAGGTCTAATGTCTCATCCTCCTCCCGATTTAACAGCGAGGCTGAGGGAGGTGGAGCTGGGGGCCTGTTTCCTCTCTAACTGTGTCTTTTTACAGGTCCACAATGTGCAGTAGAAACTAAAACATACACACACACACACACACACACACTTTAGATCAAATATGTAGGATTTTATTTAAATGTCTCTCTTGATTAAACCCTGGCCTCACATTCAGTTTCATTTGGTAGTATGTCACATGATGGTGCTGAAGGACACTAATTTCCATGTTTCTTTTTAAGGTTAAGGTTAATGTAAGGGCTGGGGTTCAAACACTTGATGGGAAAGACAGTGGTCACAATTAATAAAAAGACCAGCATTAATCACTTGTCTCCAAGCATTGGGTATAAAACAGGAAGTACAGAACTGTCCAACATGGTTGTGTCATTACTTAAAGTCTCAAACTCAGACTAAAAGATGAAGGCATTAAATGCATGACTAACCCCAGTGTAAAGCCATGTTTTGGTGTTCAGTCTGATTTCAAATGTGTCAGATATAAGTTACCCTCGTGTGCTGACAGAGTGTTTATCCTCAACTTTTTCCTATCACACCCTCTTTTTTTTCTCTTATTTACTATGACCCTTACAGTGTAAGTGCGATTTCTACAAAACACCTACAGACAAATCCACTTCAGCTCCTGCAAGGGCTTAATGACAGAGCAAGCAGACATCTGAGGGAAGACATTATCATCCCGGAGGACGAAAACGCTATTATAAACTGATTAGGTGGAGGAGAGTTGGATGGAAATCACTCTTGAATCTTTTTTTAACCATAAATTAGTGGTTCTGTCAGTGCGGTTCATTCTGCGGGGATGACTAATGCATTGAGCTCTCCCACTGCTCTTCATGACCAGTTGGTACATTGCTGTCACATTTGCATATGTAGCTCCGACAGCTAAGAAAAATCCCATCGCCTATTAATGTAGCTGAAGTTCTGTGTGCAGTCTGTGTATTCAAGTACAGACTCTGCACTTTTCTCTATGAAACAAGATGACATGAAAGCAACAGGATAGCAGCCTTATATCAGTAATTGGTTGACTGTAAAATGACTTACAGTAAGTTGTGCAAACGTACCGCTGCTGAATTGTGTGAGTGTATATCCATTTGCACCTCAGCGGCTGCACTGAGACATGCCAAGTGTTGTATCAAACCCTGTTGAGATTTAATTTAAGGTTGAAGCATAATCTGTTTCTTATCCTCTTTGACAAATAAATATTTCCCTCCGGACTCCATCATCTAATTTATGAGTCTAAGAGGTTTTGTAAGATGCTGCTTACAGGCTGAGGCCCAGTGAAAATATTCCCCAAGCTGCACCACCATCCTGACTGCTGTCCAGATATTTGATGGGTTTTTTTTTGTTTTTTGTTTTTTTGTTTTTACAGAAATGATCAGTAGGTTCCTGGTGTGATTTAGTTCATGTCTGCAAAGTGTTTTAATTGGTTTAATTGTTTTAATTGACATGCAATTGACACATCCTTTATTATCCTAAGCTTTGACTTCCATTTGAAGGCCCTTTTAACTCAAACATGTTGTTCTTGTTTTCTTGGATGTGCAGGTTTTGCACAGGAAGGCTTTGTTGTTTCATATTTCTGCTGAAAACCGAAGGCCTCTGTAACATCACACATCTCTGAGGCTAATGATGATATGCTCAGCTGTAATGTGAAAGGTCACTCGTTGTAACAAACCCCACCATTATTGCCTGGTTATGCAGTTCCCCTCCGCTCTACAGAGCTTCTTAATGCCTTCCAGTTGATTGTTTGGGCTTTACTTGATTTGGCTCACACTCACTGCTCTCACAGTATCACTTTTGGTGATAACAGGGAGCTGATTTCAGTGAGAAAGCTCTGATGAACTCACTGTACACTACCTGCTTAGCACCAAACAGAAGACAAACTGTTTACGAAGGAGAAGGTGGAGGCAGAAACAGGCCTAAAAGAAGTTAAATACTTGACTCTGATTTGTCAAGTGGCCAGAAAATGTTTTCTGTTTTATTAATTCAATAACTAAATTAAATCAGGAAGGACTTCTGTCAGCTGGGTTCTATTTGTAATAATATTTTCCTGGTACCAGATCTCTCTGACAGCATCTCCATGACCCCTGAGCCCCTGCACACCCACAGTACAGTTTGGGCTTTCTGTATTGCCCGTGGGCCTCATCCACCGCAGTCCCGCCTGTGAGGTGAAAGCAGCAGCATCCCTCATTCCGTCCCAGCCGGGGACGGCTTTATTATAAACCAGAGAGCTGTTTGAAGATAAGCAGGCCAGTTGCACATCATGGCTCTGTGTGCTGGGTGAGAAAACCCCACAAATGAAACGTGCTGCCTTACAGTACTGTTTCAACATACTACCAGGACCAAATCCCAGTGACACCTTTGGTTTAATATGTACGGCATACACTGTAATACATCTGTGATGCTATGGTGGTAAAAAGAGATTTATGACACACAACAAGCTATTAAGGAGCTGTATGTGGTGGGGTAATCAGGGGGGGAAATGGGGTGGAAATTCTCTTCTTCATGCCACATTGATTCATCCTTCAGTGAGAGAAACCTCCCCATTATGCACACCTCATCTAAAAGGGCCCTAGGATGATCATTGCTGGCCCACAGTACACTGATCCCAGGTCTGCTGTGAGGTCAACAGAGGTCCTCCCTGCAG